>NW_027111805.1:83404-101247 GCF_000696795.3 Halyomorpha halys
ATTTATATTGTTGAATAATAAAAAATTTATAAATACATATTATTTACATATTTTTTTAAATATTTGACAATTTATTAGTACATATTTCGGATTTTTTAGCACATAAAAATCCTATCCCTATTAATAATTATGTAACATTATATTCATTTTTATTTTCACTTTTCACTTCACTACCTTTTTTGTTCATATTATGAATTTAAAAACGAAGAGTGGCAGGAATATTACACAGTTACTTGTTTAACTAATAAAGATATTATTTTTTCACGATAATAACATTCTTAACGTTTTTTAAATAACAGAAATGACTAGCAATTTGATTTAACCACGTAACAATAATATTAATATTGTAATTCAGTTAAATTAATTTATTAATAATGAGGTGTAGATAGTTGACCGTAGATTAATGATTGGAGAAGTTTTTCGGGGGGTGCGGTCAGCAAAGAACAACATAAATAAACAAAACCATATTTATTTATTTTATGCTGACGTTTCGACCTGAGATAAAATTTTTTACAATTCAATTATCAGTTATCAATTTTTTATCAGTTATGATTTAATTCAATATTTTGTATAATTCTAACTTTGTTTGTATACTATTCCTTTTCAATTGTATGTTTCTCTAAATGTTGTTGTTATCTCTTTTGTTCTATAGCCCTGATGAAGACCTGAAACTCGGGATAAAATAAATAAACATGGTTTTGTTTATTTATGTTGTTCTTTGCTGACCGCACCCCCCGACAAACTTCTCCAATAATTTATTAATAATTTTCTGTATCCTTATACTTAGCGTTCAGGTATAAAATTACAACCCAACAGTGCTTAGATTTATCTTAATCTTAAATATTACGGGATGTAGTTTTGTGTTATTATGTTTTAATTATTATCCTGATGACAAAATAGGAGGATAAAATATTTGAAAAATATTGAAACTTATATACTATGTATATACGCTGTTTTTCCTCATTATCATTTCTTCCCTTACACAGCTTTTTATCATTCTTTAATTTTTCTAAAACATTTCTCTCTTTATTTCATCACAAAATAAATTTAAATTAAAAGTATAAAAATAATATGAACATCTCAAATATAGTAAAAAATGTATACACACATAGAATCCAAGATTAAAATAAAATAAATAAGTATATAAAGCTAAAAGTAATAAATATAAAGTTGCATAGGTATATAAAATAATGTAGAAACAAAATGTGCATTATATTGCATGTTCTCCACGGCGACATATAACTTTATTATATTTTTCATAAATAGCATTTTTAAATTTAGTTAGTAGAATTTTGTTCTTTTAGGTCTTAGGAGGGCCGGTATTAAAATTTTAATTTTGGAACTCTTCCTCACTCCAATTAAAACTTAAAAGAAGACCGGGAAAGGAGGGGGTGGGGATATACGCTCCTACATGAGACTTGCAAAGTTGGTAATTAAGTATGATAATAAGTGAAAACCACTTGCCTAACTGAAGTCGAAGTATTAATTGGATGTAGCGAGTTAGGAGAAGTTGCCACCACGTTCCCTCCACCTGTTCCATCAACCTCTTTGTCCTGGCTTAGTTAACATTCCGTCTGGAAAATTATCTTTACTCCTTGTTCGGGATAAGCTCTCATTTTGTCTGAAGTTTCAAGCCTTGTAATCCTGAATCAGATATCTTGTATGATGATTTTAATTTTTTTTTCAAATATATTGGAATTATTTTATAAATGGAAAAAGCTATGCTCAGGAAGAAATCAAATATATAAATATCTTATGTATTTTAATTATATTATTTCAAATTCTTGAGACAAGGTAATTATTTATTAAATAAATCAAAAATTCGTATCCATTTCTGTCTCAACACTTTATTTTTCACCAGTCCAACGTTTCGGCCATTCTAGCCATCTTCAATATAATTTAATTAATTTTACTTAAATAACTGGTTCTGGATTTTTATTGAGTTGACTGTATATAGTGGATTTAAATTATGAGATACATGGTGAACCATACTTAAATAGGGATACGCCTATATTCTTGTATAATTCTGACAATTGATATAATATGGTTAACCAAAGATGGTTACAGTTTGGTTAATTATAATTTTTTTTATTGTTTACTTGGATTATCCAATGATATAATCATTTAGTTGGTGGTTGATTCCTGATACTAACATTTTCTGTGGATCTTGAAGATTATCCCTTGTGTTGTGTTCAGTCCTCTCATTCTAATGCCGTTCCCTGCTTGGCCAAGTTGATTAAACTATTCACTCACCCTGAGTGATAGTTGACTATCAGCTAAATGGAGTTGCCCTAGATAGCCTGTAGTTCACTCATCAGTGTCTTTATTATCACTCTTCTGGATACCTACTCTCTTGTTCAGTCGGTCCTCACTCACTGCTTCTTTTGTCCCACTTGATGGCAGCATTTTAAGCTGAGAGGGCTTCCTTAAACAAATAGTTTTATTTACATTAGTTTTTTTCTGTTAAATGTTGTTACAAACTTGATTCAACGCTAAATTACCTACTTCACTTCCATATCTATCTATGAATAATATTAAAAAGATTAAAGAAAGTATTTGAATCACCTTAAAAAAATATCTGAACCACTTCAACCTGTAAGAATCAGGGATTCAAAACTTTGTAAGAAAGTATTTCTTAAACAACGGTTGTGTAAGAAGCTGGTTTGTTTAATACCAGGCTTAATTTGTCAGGATTTTCCTCAATGAAGAGTACTCTACTTATTATTGTGCTCAAGGAAAGCTTCCGTACCCACAGGGTTGACTCACGTATTAATTGACTGAATAAACAATTGTCTGCCAAACCCGGTATAGTAGCCCATTGGTATAATAATAAAAACTTAAATATTTACATTTTTATAACGTTCCGGCTTTTCATTGACCATTTTCTTCATCGCAAAGGAAATATAAAATTATTTTCAAATATATAACTTTCTGGTGCACTTGTAATAATTTATTCAAAATTGCGTTTTTCTCAGCTGCTTTTACACTGGGGTCATTTATGTTTTTTGGGGCCCTTATCTACTTAGCTATTTGTCGGTAGAGGATCATTTATGATATAATGGAGTTTATCCTTTATTATTATTTTTTGTACAATACTAAATGTTAACTCTATGAACGTGGGAGGGGGGAGTTTTTTGATCATTTTATGGTTCCTCACATTTTGTTTTATTTACTAGGCTAACCCTCTATGTATGTTTCTAGACTATTTCAGAGGTAAATAGAATAATAATAAAAATATTCGTAAGGGGGTTAATTTAAAATAAAAGAAATCCAATGTTCATAAATACATTAATATATTTATTTATTAAATTTTATTATTTTTTTATTAAATAAATCAAAAATTCGTATCCATTTCTGTCTCAACACTTTTTATTTCAACAGTCCAACGTTTCGGCCATTTTAGCCATCCTCAAGGACATCTTCAATTATAAATTCTTCCTCACATTAAATTTAGAATTTCTTTTGCAGGCTATTCTGCCCATTAATTCATTAATTATAAGTTAAAAATCTATTTTTTAAAATTTAAAATCATTAATATCTAATTCTTCTTATTTTAAAATTATCCACACAAAATCACTACCATATACACTAACCATTTATAACCTCCCACTCGAGTGGGAAACGTTGGACTGTTGAAATAAAAAGTGTTGAGACAAAAAAGGATACAAGTTTTGATTTATTTAATAAATAATTACCTTGTCACACGAAATTGAAATAATATAATTAAAGTTATTATTTATTTCAGATCTCCTTCAACTCACAAGATGTCTCCTTGGGTAAAGACTGTCTTCCTCGTCTACATGCCTCGAATGCTAATGATGCGAAGGCCACCTTATTCCCCAGGTGAAACTTTCGATGAAGGCTATCCTGAAGGAGGTTACTTAAACGACAATGATTTCAGGTTAGTGACCTGCAGCAGTTTTAGTTTAGGATTTATTAATATAAATAATTAATTAACAATAAGAGAAAAACTCTAAAAATAGATAAAACTGTTATCAAAATATGATTGGAATTATCCAATGAAATCAACTGAAAGGTCAAGAAAAAATCAATTAAGCCATTCACGATAAATTTATTCTTTAAAAAAAATCGTACCTAACTCCTCTTGTCCTCTTTTTTCGGCTTATATTCTAATTGGAGTCCTATACTGCCTAACAATGGTTGGGGGTCAATTTTTTTCATTTTGTGGGACCACCACTCAATGAAAAAAGTCAACGTCCCAGGCCGGATCCGAACCGGCACCGCCAAAAGACATCAAATTGGTTAGACTGTCTTAACCACTGAGCTACGGGGGGCCCCTCTTGTCCTCTTATACTATTCTATGGTAGTTCAAGAGTGGTAAAAAAAAACAGTTTTTTAACCCCAATATTTTACTTTAATTAAACATATGTATAATTACCAGTCAAAATAGATGCCAAGTAGAATAAGGGTGAATAAAAACCGGCGGCTGTTACAAAATGTGAAAAAAAAAAATTAATTTTTCATACGGAGCTGAAATTACCTACAAAACTAGAAAACCTAATAGAACATCATTTGAAGTAGTGTAAATTCGCTAAAATATGGGTCCTAACATAGCTTTTTACGTTCAATAGTTACTGATTTACAGTTTTTTTTTAAAGTTACATTTCAGAAAAAATGTACTTAAAATCAGTGTTTAGCGAATTTATCGTTAGAAATCTACATCTCAGGAACCATTGGACACACATATGTCTATTAGCACACAAATTAAAGCTTTAATGAGCTATAAAGTAGTTTAAGACGTTTATCATCGGAGGATTAGTAATTTTCATATTTTCATAAACATTATAATATCTTAGAAAAGTCTAACAGATCTAACTAGTTTGATATTATTCAACTTTCTAGAATTTTTATCTGATATCTGTTAATTTAATTTTAGTTAATATTCGGTTTCACTACAGCTCTGAGTCAGTTCTTTTGAACTGCAGAATTGCTTTCGGAGTACGGAGGAGCATTGCTTCCGAGAGAAGGATTCAAATCCGGGCCTTGAAGTTAGTAGGACAGTGTCTTATCACTGATCCACGCCGCTCCCACAAATTAAAATTTGTATAGTGAAAACATAATTAATTCATAACTAAATTAATAATAGTTAATAACTAAGCCACATTGTTAATAAAATACATAGTTGAGGAGTTTTCCATTAAACGTTAATATACGAAATTCTGGATTACTTTTAAAAGCGAATATATTAACTTTTTTAGAAAAAAAAAAGTTATAATTAAAAAACTTATTTCACTTTATTCAAGCTTATAAAAAATTAATAAAATTCTCTGTATAATTGGTGTTACATTTAATGCTTGAGTCTATAAAATTATTTACAATATAATTTATATATTATAACTTTCTAAAAGTAGATATATCGAATTTAGATAGATAAGTCCTCTTTTACTGGGATTATAGTTTGTAATATTGTATTTAAAAAATATACAAATAAGATAAATGAAATTAAAGTAACAATAAGCCTATGTTATACAATTAAAACAGAAAACATTTATCAATTTGAAAGTTATTATAAATTGGTTCAGAACATATTTTAAATATTTGTCTTGTTTTATCCATTAATTCAAGGAAAAGAGCGTCCAAGTTCTTGGGAATTTATGTAAGTGTGTACTTGGGTAAGGATTTATTACAACGATTTATAATTTTCATTAAAGTTAATTCGTTAGAACCAAGCATATACCACGTGTATGAACATTTATAATAGAGAACCATTACAGATTAAAGGGATGCAGAAGAAAGGATATTTAGCATCAAGTTTCTTTAGGGTAGGACATTATGGAAATTAGGAGGGTTGTTGGGGAATATCTCAAGTGGAAAACTGATTTTTCGAAAAAGATGTTCTTATAAGTCAATTTTGAGTTCGTTTTTTTTTTCCACACCCGACAAATTGGCTGATATGCAACGGTGACGTCAGGTCTCAATATAATAACCAAATAAAATTAGATAGGAAACTTCCCTTGCCACCTCACCCCCAAAATCCTATTACTTTTTTTTCGTACCCTTAATTAAAAAAAAATAAGTACTTTATACATATAGTACATAAAGTGTATTATATACACTTTACTGAGTCTTCTCCAAGTGAAGTATATAGAATAAATTTCATGTATTATATGTATGAAGTACTAATTTTATTTTAATGAAAAGTATGGAAAAATAAAGCCGGGTTTAAGCAATGGATTGCCATTTTTTTGTGTTGCGATCTCCTCTTGTGAGATTAATTTTGAAATATTTGCTTAAAAAGAGGAGACTTTAAGATAGTTTAATCGAGCTATACTTAACAGCAGAATTAATATATATCTGAATATATACATACGTATTTAGTGCCTTTCCTTTGCCATATGGCATTATAAGAAGTTTGGCTGGGTGTGCTGAAGGTGGGTGTTACAATATTGGCCCAGGAGTCGCTGGGCGGGGGGTACAAAGAACGGGGAGGGTCGCTACACCGGGGGATAAAAGGGTTATGATGACTTCAGGCTGCAGAAGACACGAAGCCTTTCTTTCGGCGAGGACGTCGACAAAGGGGATAGTACTTTGCCACCTCCCGGGTCTTGGTGGAGGGGCGACCTCTCTGAACAGCCTGTTAGCACATGCCTTCAGCTCAACAAAAAACTTTAATTGCTTACGGCATACGAACTCAGGCACAGAGGGGAGCTGAGTTCATCTGACAATTTACCGAAGGAGTGAATGATAGAAACTCTATAGAGCAGAGTCGGGCGTATGATTGCCTTGTAAATCTTCAACTTGAGCCTAAGTGAGATCTACTGTGAAGTGAGAAGGTGGTAGAACCTGTAGGGCCAGTTTGAGTCTCTCCCCAACGTGACTGGAGAAGGTAAGATGTCTATCAAATGTCACGCCGAGGTAGAGGATGGTGTTTGAGATCATTCGGCTTTCTCCGTCCACTATGAACCATCTCTCTCACCCTCCAGCTCGTCTGTATATACATTTGAATCCGCTGATTTACTCGCTGATATGAGTTGTACAGCTGACTGTTATTTAATATGTAGCTTTTTCTTTGTATATATGTAATATTTTGAGTTTACGAGGAATGTTCGTAAACTTGCAGGAGGGGGAGTTACCATCAGCTGTACAACTCATATCATGTAGATCGAGTATATCAGCTGATTCAAATGTACAGATTAACGAGCTAGACTCAAGAAAAGTCCCCACTCTCTGTGGTAGGTTAACTTATCCAAGATTTAATACAGAAACCTACAGCGAGTAGGTTGGTAGATGTACGACATGTCACAATCTCACAAAAGGAGATCTTAATACCAAAAAAAGCAATGCTTCCCGACCGGACCTGCCCCACTAAACCCCCCCTTTTTTTCTATCCATTCTATCAATTTTATTATTTAAAACAAAAGCGTATGTATACATAATACGTAATAAACATAAATGTACTTTCTTTGGTTGAAGGGCATTTTAAGGTACGTTCCCGGACCCGCTGTGTGCAGGTGAGCAATGTGGCGCTTACTTACCGTCTGTGATTCAGACTTCCCAGGGATCGACGGTCCTATATCACAGTGAAATGTTTGCTTAAAATGGAAAGGGGTTTAAGATAGTTAAATTGAGCAATATTTAGCAAGCGCCAATTGAAAAGCGGCCCGAAAATCTTCTTTTTTTTTTTTCGTACCCTCCTATAGAAAATAGTTACAATTACAATGTGAACAAAATATATATAAGTTCTAAGTTCCCAAAAAATGTATTTTTTTTTCTTACATCCTGGAGCAAAGAAGAAGGCATTTACAAATATATAAATATATATATATATATATATATACCAGCTATTTCATTTTCTTGTTTTGCCGAGATTTTAAGAATGGTTGCCGGGTCCGCTAAAGGTGGTGTCAACGATGATGGCATATGTTTGCCTGGATGCAATAGGGATGACTAGGAATAGGGAGGGGCTATTTCTGTTGGTGGTGTTGAAACAAGTTGCCTTAGTTGCCTTCCAAAAAATATTTTTTTCTTCATAACCCCTATTTCTGGATTTCATTTAAGGTTTTTATCATGAATAAATATTCTGGTCCTGCACTGTTTCCTTCTTCTGTAGTGGCCTACATTTTAAGGAGTTTTTGACTTGTATTTTTTGTTGTAGTGGGCTTTCTTCGAATTTTATAATGTGCTGGGGTCCAAAAAATGTATGATAAGGAAAATATTTATATTACATTTAAAACCCTTACTAAAAGTAAGCAGAGCAGTGTTTGAAAAAAGTACTTATATCTAGAAAAAATGTTTTCTCAGCTACTTAAGAAAAAAATAAACGACTTATGTAGGGCTTAATAGTAAAATTACCTAAAAGTAGAAATCGGTGCGGTATAAAATAAAGTATATGATACTTGTATTGAATAGTATAACGTTTTTATGAACGATTATTCTCTATTATTCAGTATAGAAAAATAAAAAACCCAAAGGAAAATTTTTTCTTTGATTTATCTGAAATTGAATGGTTTCTTTATCTGACAAGTGAAATTAACAAATATCTTCCAAGCGAAAGAGCACCCCTGACAAAGTCCCTTAGTTTAATTAACAGAAAAAAAAATGAAATGTTTCAATTCCATTTTACAGTGCTTTGAGGTTTTTTTTTTTTTTTTAAGAAATGATAGAAATTTCATTTTTTCTTTTATTATCTTGTTCTTATGTTCTCAAATCTTTTGAACCACTTCCATTTAAAACTAAGACGAGAAATCATAAAAAAATAAATATAATTCTAAATCCTACTGCTGGTTGTCCTTAATTATTAATAAAAATTATTAGAGCAAAACATTAATAGAGATTACTAAAAGGGAATTTGATATCATAGGGGAAAAAATTGAAATACTGTTTATATTATTGCAACTTAATTCAGAAAACCCAATCATATATGTTTTAATTAATAAAGATAAAGGATTAATTTTTAATTTTAGTTGTAAAAAGTAAAATTTTTAATCTGTGTGCTAACAGAAGGAAAACGCAAGTCGCTACTATGATGGTTTCATATGTGACGTCATTTAGACAAAGAAACAACACTGATTTAGCGATTCTTGCATAATACATTATACATCAAAGTGATCAGTACAAAAACATCTATTATTTAGATTCGATATTAATTCTGAATCCCTTTCGGCTTTAACCAAATGTTTCTAGTTTTGACATATTTTGGCACTTGTATAAACAACTTTTGTCTAGTCTTAATAATAATATTTTTGCACAAGAGCCCAAGAGGAGAAAAAGGCAGTTATTTCACCTCAATTTTTGATTACTTAATTGAAAACTAGGTATAATTACTAGTCAAAATTGATGGGTCTGCCAAGTATAGGTAGGAGGAATGAAAATGGCGGCTGTTTCAAAACATCAAAAATAATTATTGTTTTATTTGGAGCTCTATATCTTTACAACAACCAACAACAATAGAAAATCAAAGAGAGCATCATTTAAAGTAGAGTAAATTTGCTAAAATGTTTTTAAAAGCAATATTTCATAAACATGTTGTATGGAACGTACTGAAATATCACTACATAGTTAATTTATTTTGAGAAATCTATATCTCAGGAACAATGTGACGTGCAGATGTCTATTAGCACTCAAATTAAAGCTAGTTTACGAGCTAAAAAAAAGTTTATGACGTTTATTTTCGTAGGAGTACTAGTTTTCATGAAATTTGCTAAAATAAATTGAGTTATAGTTGTTCAGACAAATTTTCATTTGCCAAATTTATATTCATATGTGGATATCATAAAAACTACTACCCCTACGAAGATAAGTGTCATAAACTACTTTATTGTAAGTTAAATTTATTTTACATTGAGTGTTGACAAACATATGTGTGTATTATGGGTCTAGAGGTATATTTTTTTTCAAAAATCCAACATTTTATACGAGCAACTAGAAATTAACAATTTGTGAGTTTATTTTGTCATATATAAGAACTGCTACTCCTACAAAGATAAAAATTATTAACTGTTTTATAGTAAATTTAACTAGCTTTAATTTGAGTGCTGGCAGACATCTGTACGTCCAATGGTTTTGAAATAAAGTTTTTCATAAATCAAATTTATTGTCCGAACAACTATAAATCAATTTTACGAGTACTCATACGTAGTTTTCATTAAAGTAATCAAAAATTGGGTGAGATAACTGCCTTTTTTTTCTTCCCGGCTCTTGTACTAACTCGTATTGATGGAATGAGCCTAGGATATGCTTATGTCGAAATGATGTCACGCCAAAATTATAATAAAAAAAATGTATTTAATAGTTTGAGACTAAATAGTGATTTTACGAAAAAAGATTATTATTATCAAATAAGCTATGTAAGACACTTTTCAAAGAACCGCAAAGTATTGTGTGTGAGAGAGAGAGAGAGAGAGAGAGAGAGAGAGAGAGAGAGAGAGAGAGTTTTTTTTTTAGATAATCAAAAGTCAAACTTTTTCCATTATGTCGGAAAAAAGCTTCATATTGTCCGTTAAGAGGGAGCTTCATTATAAAGAGTTGTCCGTTCCCCAGATGGTTGGTAAACAGACTTACCGGAATATGCCAGATTTTTTGCCACTTCGCAACCAACATTTTCTTTCCCCATTTCCCTTGTACCGGTGGCACTAAATCACCCCTGGAACAGATTGCCGGTAAAAGAAGTTAAAGAAGAAAATGTAGGAATATATAGTACTTGGGGAGTGGGGGCGTGGGTGGGTTGAAGGTGCTACTGTAAGATGCATAAGCGACATGGCTACATCTCCCAGCTGCCCTGACTATATTTCATAGGGCCCCGAGGGACACGAGCTTAATCCTACTCTCCCCGGGGTGTACCTTCACTGGCAAATAGATTTAGCTTCCTCTAGCCCCGTCCTAGTTCTTAGCTAGTCATATTTATAGGCAAAGTGTGAAGTTGTCTGGGAGCGAGCTCTGCTGAACGTGACGCTCGTGAAAAATGGAAAGACTTCGCAAATCATGACCAGCAACTAGAAAAGTATAAGGGAAACTAATCTCCTTCCACCTTAAAAACATAGTTTTAAAGTAAAAGACATTAATTCTTTGAAAAATTTGGGTTGTTCGCAAGGCTTTCTTATAGTACAAGGGATAAAGGCAGTTATTTCACCTCAATTTTTACTTATTTTAATGAAAACTATGTATAATTACTAGTCAAAGTTTTGAGTCTGCCAGATATAGGTGGAGAGAATTAAATGGCTGTTTCAAAAAGATTAATTTTTTTTTAAACTTTCTAGAGACTGGTAATTATTGTTTAAATTAGTAAAATTAATTTGTGAAAAATATTGGATAAAATTAATGTCAAAAATTATAATTAACCTTGATATGAATTGTGATAATAAAAGAAATAGGAAATTTAACCAAAATATAGTTGAAATAAATAAATTAAGTGCCTGGCCTGAGTTTCGGGAAGGTTACAAACATTGTTGTGATAAATTATAATTGTGAAAATTAATAAAAACTTTTAATTTTTAATTTAATATGAAGAATTGAATGGGGTAATTAGATATAAGCTAAGGATTGCTTATGAATAAATTTATATGATTCCCTAATATTTTAATATCTCATAGGATAATTGTGGACTGAAATTAATGACCTATTTATTTATACCTATGTGTTTCTCAAAATTGATGTTCTAAAATTGTATTAAGGTATGATAATTTATTAATAATATCTTTATTTGTTTAAAATTGATAAAAATCATATGTATAATAAAAGCTGTTTGAATGGATTGTGTTTGAAGATGGCGGAATTGGCTGAAACGTCGGATAAGGAAATATAAATTGGATAAAGTTTATTTTATTTAAACGATTAATTTTTCTTTCAGAGCTCTATATCTTTAAAAATACCTACCACGCTAGGAAACCTATTAGAACATCATTTAAAGTAGAGTATATTTGCTAAAATATGAGTCCTAATAGAGCTGTTTAAGTTTAATAGTTCTAGAGGTATAACTCTTTAAAAAGGAATATTTCTTAGGTTATATACTGAAAAATCAGTAGTTAGAAAATTTACTGTGGAAAATCTTCATTTCAGGAATCATGGAAAATACAGATGTCTATCAGCACTCGAATTAAAGTTAGTTCAATGTGCTATAATGTAGTTTATGACCTTTATCTTCGTAGAAGTAGTAGTTTTAATGATGGTTGACAAAATAAATTCACAAAATGTCGTGATCTTATGATTGTTCGGAGAAAATTTTTGAATTATAAAAAGATACATATCAGGAATTATTAGACGTACAGATGTATTCAAGCACTCGACTTCAAGCTAGTTCAACGAATAAGCAATTTTGTCCGAACACTTAGAATTCAATTTATTTTAGCAAATATAATGAAAATTACTGATCCTACGAAAATAAGTGCTATAAATGACTTTATAGTACGTTAAATTATGTTGATTAATTCCTAAGATATAGTTCTTCCAAAATTAATTTTTAAAAAATCTGCTGATTTTGTAATGAAATTTTACTTTTTAAAAAGCTATTCTCCGGATCTGTTGAACGTAAATAGTTCTATTAGGGCTCATATTTTAGCAAATGTGCTCTACTTTAAACGATGCTTCAGTAGGTTTCCTGTTTGGTTGTTTTAAAGATTTAGAACTCTAAAAGAAAAATTAATTATTTTTATATAATCGTGGCTGTTTCAAACGTAAAAAAAAATTATTTTTTCCTTCAGAGCTCAATATCTTTAAAACTACCAACAATACTAAAAACCTAATAAAACATCATTTAAAGAAGAGTAAATTTGCTACAATATGAGCCCTAAATGAGCTCTTTAGGTTATATAGTTTCCTAGATACTGTTTTTTAAAAGGCAACATTTCATAAAAGATGCACCAATAATCTGCAGTTTGTGAATTTATTTCGAGAAATCTATATCTTAAAAACCATTCGATGTAAAAATATCTATTACCACTCAAACTATTTTTTTTATTGGTAGGCTTCATTAAAATAAATGGGTACATCAGACGTATATAATACACGAGATGTATTATTTATGCCTCTACTGAATCTTATCTTTTTTATTGCTTTGTGATCTCAAACTAAAGATTTTTTTAATGAACTATAAAATAGTATATTACGTTTATGTTCGTAGGATCAAAAGTCCGGCCCCTAATTATATAACCTTTTAAAGAACTGTAAGTGGGTGTTTATTTACCAAATAGACCACATGCACTTAATCTTTCGAAAGTTGTCGAAATGTGAATGCCCGTATGATAACCTACTCAAGATCCGGAGAAGAGAGCACGTGAAATGAATAAGTACTCCATCAAGAAGGTAGAGTACCGCGAAGTACAAGAGGGTTTCGAAACCGTCGTGAATAGGAGTCCGAGTACTTCGGCCACTCATTATGGAGCGCTAATAATTGGCAATTCAAGCCCATTGGTGCTGGAAACCGCATTCAATGTTTTTAAAATATCTTCAGGATTTTATGAGGTGGAAAGGGAGAAGACGAAATGGGGCTGGAAAAAAAAAAAAGAAAAATTCTACTGTAGGATGAAGTTATATGAGAACTTTCTATATTATATATTCCTTGTATTATTCATTTTAATTTTTAAATATATCATTAAAATATTTTAATTACTTTAGCCTTGAACAAGGAGCATTCCCAAGTGTAAATAAAAAGTACGAATTGTGATATAGGTATGTACAAAATACTAATGAGCTTTTTATTTTGATAATCGTGGATAATAATAATAATTGATCATTGATGACCTAAACAATAGTTTAGAACAAAAAAAAAAAATAAAGAGATAGTAAAAATAAACCAATCTTAATAATAACAATAAAAGCTTATCGAACCAGAAGGTTCGTCACCCGTATCAATAAGATCAGTTTTGATACAATCCTCCGACTTACGTTTGGGTCCACTCCTCGGACGTTTACTCGCGCTTATTTGATAATAACCAATAAATTTAGTTCAAAAAATAAAAAAAATTCTAATCTTTTACTCCGCCTCAAATTAATGATCTACACGAGTTTATTCGGGCCATCCCTACTCTATGGAGTACCTATGCTGTCCAACCTTGCACCTTTAACGGCCAAGAAGCTCCAACAGTTTCAGAGACGTACTCACCAAGGGGCCATATAAATTTTTTTTAGCCTCCATTAGTACGAACCCCTTATCCAGTACAAGTAAGTAAATTACTTGAATCAACAAACCTCATGAGCCCCATAACCAACAGACTGACACTAAAAACAGACTACCCCTTCCCAAATGATCAAATTTTCTACGCCCCCTCTTAAAATGCATTATCAAAAAGCAGAAAAAGAGGCTCCTCAACCCGTTTTCATCATTAGAACCCCAGATACCCATAGGACTAAAAAGAAAAAAAAAATTATCGTATAATAGAATAAAAAAAATGTGTGGAAAAAATAAAGATTAACTGATGAAGAACGCATTGTGAATTGTTCATATAATCGTTCATAACTCCCCTTTATTTTATTCAATTCCTACTTTAATAGAATCGTAGGAGAGCTGAATGTATGTTCTTTCTTAGATTTAATTCACCTGATAAGGTTGAAGTATGGGTTACAAATAAAACAAAAAAAAATCAAACATTTTATTTTATATGTCTAGTTCCGATTTGGTTAATTAGTTCTGGTTTGTGTCTTATGGTGAATTATATAGAGCCCTAAACGCCTACCATGTTTGGTGTACATTTGTTGGGTGGTGTTGAAATTATTTCTATTTTTTAGATTGTGTTAAATAAACAATATGCGAAAATTTTTATATAAGGGTTTCTTATGCTTGATATTCGATTAAGATGTGTTTTACGGTAAAGCGCATTCTGCAAATCTGGCATATAGGTGGGGAATCGCGGACCATAGGGTAACATTTTACATTTCTATTCAATTTTGCAGAACAAAAAACTGTACATAAACTTTTCTAATTTCTGAATCACTCAAAACTTTAGCACAAAATTTAATCAAATTTTACCACAAGTTCTCATTTTTCAATAGTTATACATTTCAATTCGGAAATTAAAGGAATAATGACCTTATAATAATATATTATTATTTTTATTGGCACGACAGACCATAGATGTCCAAGGCCTCGCGCGATAATGTACGTAGGAAATTCATCACGCGTCTCATGACGAGGTTTTCATAGGGTGGGTTCGTCACTCTCACGCCTATTTTTGTGAGTGCCACACCCATTGGCTTACGGGCCTCAAGAATGCCCGTGGGGAAGTTGAGAGTGAGTATTACATATTTATATGCTTGCAAAAATCCTGGGTAGGGCCGGGGACTCGATCTCGTAACCTTCGGGTTGGTAGACAGGCGCGTTACCACGCTGCTACCGTACCGTGCTAAATACAATAATCTATAAAAAAAAAATCAATTGTGTTTATTAAATCCGTATATATCCTTAAATATAGCAATAGGAAATCTTCGCTGGGATAAATAGTTTCGTATAAAATGGATTTGAAAGCAAATGCCTATGACCCTAATAATGATGATATCACATAACGATGAAGATAGCGTCCATTCAAATGAACAAGTTGAGGGCATCAGTCATAGCCAGTGGCTCTGGAGGGACGGAGTGGGAAAGAAAGGAGTTAATTTATCTGCCGCTAGCCGTGTGGCTTCTGTCGGAATGTGGTTATTGCTGGGGAGGAATGTACATTAATGTCCGGATGGTTTCTTGCACACTGCCAGCTTCAGTCCTTTCATCAATCAGTTTGTAACGAATTAGTACATTCCTTTTCAGCTCATGTATTATATTACTCTATGTAAAATCTACTATAAAAAAACTAAATTTAGTAGATTCACCTTCTCCCTTACCCTTTTGTAAAAAAATTGTTTATTTAGATCACTTAGAATGCCCTTTTTTTTAACTCAGGATTATTATTATCAGAATAGGCCTTAAAATTTATTATCTGTTAGAGATGTATTTGATTTTAATTTTTACTTATTTTATTTTTGTTTAAAGGCGTAAAACCTTGCGGTCATCAATGCCTATGGATTGTTATAGTAAAGCTACACCCACACACACATACGTTCAATCATGTAAACATGCACATAATTCTAACATAAATAAAAAGTAAAAATTAAATAAATAAATAATAATAAAAAAAAAATTAAAATCGAAGATGAGCTATAATTTAAAAAGGAGACGATGAGCTTTTAAAAATTTAAAGACTAATGTAACTTCAGCTTCTTCATCTGTTAGAGCTCCAGATAAATTTGGGATCAATCCTATTCTGCTTATTGTAGGTAAATATTGAAACATTCTTCAAAAATATGTTTAATGGTGGGAATGGACTGATAATACTGGCACGTTGGAGGTGGCAGTTTTCTGATCAGGCGAGAGTTCGTGAGGACAGTACGGCATATCCTCAAGCGGGTTAGAGGAACTTCCTCCCTGCGGCCGCTGCAGTAGGATATCGACCATAGTTTTACTTCTCTTTTGATCTATTTTAATTTACTCGGAGAGCTTTCATCCCACATGACCTACTATCTTTCCTATATTTTTATTTAAAATGTCTGCTGAGTTCTGATGGGGTAAGAACGGCGGGCCAGAGAGCATGAGTGCCTCTCTGGCAGCTTAGTCTGCGAGCTCGTTGCCAACAATGACAATGTGGCTTGGGACCCAGGTGAAACTTATGAACTTACCAGGTCCTGACAGTGTTTAGAAGAAAGATTGGATTCTCTTAAGGCTGAATGTACCCTTCCTGGGACGCACCAGAATTTACTTTTCTATTTACTCTTGAACGGATGGTCCGATTTCGGATCTGTAAAGTGCATTTTCTTTTTTTCTAAAATAGAAGTTACTGAAATTAGGTTAAAAAATCACCAATCCAATAATAAGGAAAATAAGATGCAAAAATATGAGTTAACGATAAATTTTTAAAAATGTGGCCTTATAGGCACTTGTAGAACCGTCCACTGAAACCAATGAGACATTCCGTGAAATTATGGCATTTATACAGCGATCGTAAAGAGAAAAATACGTTTTTGTTTACAAATGGAAGGAAACCGTTTGAGGTGGTACCGGCTGGAACGATACGGCAACTCAAGGCTGCTAAAACTAACTTTCTCATAGCAATACCTAAATTTGAGAATAGTTACAATAAATTTGTATTGGTATTCTACTATTATTTATTTCTACACTAATATTGAAAATAATTTGCATTAATTTTTTTCTCTTAGGTACTATCTAATTAGTATTGATAATTACTATTAATATTTCCTGAATCATGAGATTTTAGCCTATTGTTTGCTTTTACTTTTTTAATATTTTTTATTGGATGTTATAATTTTTTTATAATTATCCACAGCTATTGTCTGATTCGTACTTTCAAAAAATAAGTTATAGAAGAATAAACAAATAATTCCTTAAATTTATTATAATTAGAAACGTTTCAGAATAAATTTCAGAAGTACAAATATTTTTTCAACTAAGTTAATTGACTGTTCAATTGGGAGAAATATGAAAAGAAAGGGACGCAACACTGAAACACTTATTTTGTGATAACAACCCTTGTTTGTCTATTAGAATTTCTCTTCCGAATCTTTTTCTGTTATATTGGTAAACACTTACAGGAAACTCTGTACATATAAATCTAATCTGAATATTCAAACCACAGAATATATTTTGTAATCCAACTTTTATTAACCTACGCAAAGAGTTTCAGATCTTCGAATTGATCTGTGATTTTTCAAAATGCAATCTGGCTACAAAATAACCAATGTGGCAATAGGAAAAATAAAAAATAATTATTATTTAAATTTTCTACATATTTATTTTTTATTTTAATATATTTATTCATTGTTTGTTTTTAGTTGTTGTATTTTAATATAGTAAGCTTGTGAGGAATGTGCATGAAAGCCACTTGTATCAGTGGTCAAACCAAGTA
>NW_027111806.1:0-5746 GCF_000696795.3 Halyomorpha halys
GATTTTTACAATGAAGTTTTCTTTTAAGGCCGTTAATAAAATATATATGAGTGTTATTATTAAATTAATGTATTCTTTAAGTGCTTTAAATTATTTTAATATCTAGTTCACTTAGTTTTTTAAATACTTAATGCACATTTTTGTTCAAAATCCAAACTATGTTTTCATATCATGTTTGCAACCTTTCAAAACAATACTCTTGGTTGTTTATTTATGTCATTTGTAAATCTGGCAAAAAAATATGTTTTTTAGCAAATTTGGAATTTTCTTATTTGTAAAGAAAAAAACTTTTATAGATATGTTAATATGAACATTTTGTAAGAGATCCATACCTATTCATTGTGATGCTGTTTTATACTATTTTTGTAAATTAAATTGGTAACAATATAGAAATAAACAAGACAGTAAAATAAAGTTTATCAATTAAATGTGTATAATTGTTATCACTGTGTTGTTATTAATAAATGTTGTATACTTAAATGAAAAATATTTATTATTTATGAATTCCCTTGTCATCCTGCTAGAATTAAAAGTGGTAATAACATAACTGCGTTAGTTAAAAATCATTCTGTTGCTTAAATAACATCAGAGGTAGAGAGAGTACTTAGTGGCTGTTCTCAGTTATGGGCTATTTGTATTTCCCGCCTTAAACGACGGTTTATATTTTCATAATATTAGTTTGATAATTTAAACTAATTTTCCATTTAAAATAATTTTCCACTTACGCTTTTGATGTTGTAATGTTTTTTAAAAAAAAGTTTCCCAGCAATAATATTAATACTCGGAGTTATGTTTTTATTTTATAATAGTTGGTAGAATTGTCGAAGCAACTAGTTTCGCGGCCAACCTCAGTAAGTCTGGCCTTATAACCGTATCGTTATGTTTTAATCTTTAGTAGTATTCTTATTAGTTGTATGTTATTAACTGGTGATAAGTTTATTAACAATGTTTTTTCATTAATGATGTGCAGTGTAGTCAAAGATCGTGTTTTTTACGGGTTTGATGAGTTTGCAAATATTCGCTTGACTTGAACCACTATCACAAGTAATATTTTTATATAATTCTGAATTAATTACAAATTTTAAGAAGTTTTATGTTTTCTTTTTGGACATTTTAAAGTATTTTCTATGTTCAATAAAGTATTTTTAATATTAAAATTTATGGGTTTGATTTTTGATCATTTGAATTAAATTCCGATTCAAGCTGGTTTTAGAAAGATTCTATTTTAGTACAACGAAAGAAAAGGAAAATATAACTATAACAATATAATTTTCTTTGATTGGATTATAATTTTTTTTAATCTAAAGGGAACACTAAGTACGAATGTTAATAACTGTGTTAGTGAAATTTCTTGATTTCTTTTATAAATTGACGATTTCATTCATTCATTACATCTTTTTTTCTCAAATATTTAAATTAATAATTAGGTAACTGTATATTAGTTACTTATTTATTTTAAGTTTTTTTTATGAAAGTCCTTGTGGCATGAAAAAGTCAGTCAGTGCCCACTTAATAACCGCACATAAATGTTGGTGGCCTAGCTGAATGTTCCTGTATATATATTGAGTATTCCTGCTATAGCCAAGGTAACAAAAGATTTTTAATGTTTAGTCAGGTAAAATAACAGCTAATTGTGGATTAAATTATTTAAAAAAAATATATTCTGTTCGTATTAACTTAAGAGACACATTTTAACTGATATTTGAGGCAGTGTGGTGTAAATCATTATAATATCTTGTGTATCTGAAATTTATTATGAGTTGAAGTTTTCAGCTTCACTGGGTTTTTCAGGACTGATTTTATACATTTTTGAATAAAAGTGGACATTTATACGCTTTAAGAGACAATTTTAGTATTAAATTATTGTTGGTTAAAGTTCTTCAGGTTTAAGGTATAATATTGTAATTAACAAACATTATAACGTAGTGAAAGTTTTCATTTTTGCTCTCATCACTGAGTGCCTCAATTATTAAATATAAATCATTAATGACACTTTAGTTTATTGATAATTGCCAATGCTTTCAAGTTTTGCTTTTAAATATTGGAACTTATTCTCATAATTAATGTGGAGTTTGTTAAACAAGAAAGTTTTGCTGAAAGTGGAATATTCGTTGTCCAGTTGGAGGTTGATAAAGTTCAAATAAATCAGGATTTTACGAAAAAAATGAAACTTTGGGTTATTTAGCTGCTTGAAATGGTTTTTACAGAAACAAATTAATTTGTCTTTGGAGAAACTATTGTGTAGTTTTTTATGCTGAAATTTAGAGTTTTCTAATTTTAATTTTTTAAAAATTAATGCTCCCTATTCAATAAAAAACATGCCATTGCCTGTATAACTTTTTTGTTTCTTTTGAGGTCTGCTTTAACCTCCTCAAAATTGCTAATGACTTATAAGACACTGTATAGATATTATAATTGTAATATTTTAAATCAGAAAAGTTCCTATGAAATTTTTATTAATTGTGTTTAACATAAAATACGGTGGTTTTAGGATTTTTATAAAACTTAAATCTTATTTAAAAAAAAAATAAGAAGGGGATTCATGCCCCGAAACGTAAACTAATTTAGAAGATTGTATTATTTTTGAATAATATAAATAAAACTAAGAGGAATCCATATTGTCATACTTTTCATTGTTATAGTTTTTATAAGAATACGATTTTTCAGGTTTTATCTAAGAAGTCTGGTTACTGATTTTATTATCCACGAAGATGGACAGCTTTTGTGAGTACTATTTATTATTAAAATTACATAATTCAATAATTGATCGTATATTTCAATAATTATTACAAGTTAAATATACTGTTCTTAGATAAATCATACAAATAATCAAAGCAATTAGAAGATAAATATTTACCTACTTCTATTAATGTAGATTTTTTTATTTTTTAACGTACATATGAAATTACTTTTATTGGTAAGGGCTATTGTTTTACTGAGTATCATGCTAAAAATAAGTAATAAACAAACATTGATTTTTTAGTTTTTATAGATATATTTTTGATGCTTTTTAATTCCAGAAATAGAGAGATTAAAAATAAATAAATACATTTATAAACAGAAATAAATTACTATGCAATAGTTATGCATGAAATTTGATTGCTTTATTTTTTGTAGCTATTATTATTTCGATATCTTACCTTTATTATATCCGATATATTACCAAATATTTTTTGGATTCTTGGTAAATGATGGAAATACAAGTTCAAAGTTTGGTATGATTTATTTGGCATACAATTTCAATTTTTCTTTTCTTCATTTGATTATATTATAAGCATTACTAATTAGATTGCCTATTTTTATATATATATTTCACATTACCGACAATAAAATTATAGGTCAAAAATAGAGCTGGTTTAACAGTACACTGGTCATCAGTCAATATCTCGCTCTAGTTATATTTAGATTTTACAATGAAGTTTTCTTTTAAGGCCGTTAATAAAATATATATGAGTTTTCTTATTAAATTAATGTATTCTTTAAGTGCTTTAAATTATTTTAATACCTAGTTCAGATAGTTTTTTAAATACTTAATGCACATTTTTGTTCAAAATCCAAATTATGTTTTCATATCATGGTTGCAACCTTTCAAAACAATACTCTTGGTTGTTTATTTATGTCATTTGTAAATCTGGTAAAAAAATATGTTTTTGGCAAATTTATTGACGATAAATAATAATTTAGACATTTTTAAGTATTCCCTATCCGTGACAGACGTCAACACTCTGAATTTTAACTAATGGTAACTATATAATGTCATAGTAGTATTTAGTAGAAGTTGTATTTGTTGCAGAACAAAATAGAATTTTTCCATGCTTTTCCATTTCTGTTGTGATATGCTAATTCACTGATTAATTTGTCGCCATTCTTAACGTATTTTTAGGAAAACCCTTTGACATTCGTTTGCATGTTGTTTTGCCAGTGGAGGCTGAGTAAGTGCTCATTGGATGGAGCCGTTATTTTCCAGGGATTTATACTGGTTTTCTACTGTTATTTTGCAGACTTATTGTTGACTTATTTGTTAATTATTACATTAGTAAGAACGAAAAATGCAGTTTCATTCTATTAACACAATTTTATTCCGCAGCTAGCGGCGGGACACGAACTGCGGAATATAACGTATTATCCTGCTAACCTTCTTCAAATAGTCTTATCATTGAACCGAATTAGTAAAGCCTTGGTCGGAGTTCCTCATTCTGTTTCCTCAAACGATCTAAAAAAATAAAGAAAAACTTTACTTTGACAGAATTTATTTATCTAAATATTATCTTATTTACATATCCATTATAGTATTCAGTCAATATAGAAATAAACCAACCATTTCAAAACAGCACCTTTACAACACAAAAAATCTGTAACATACAGTACCTGTATCATAGTGTGGTTACCACGCACGAAATATAGGGTTCGATAATATGGTACTCGAACATTTTGTCCAAAGAATCTGAAAAACCGTCTACTTAACCTTGTGAAGATGACTGATAAAGTAGATAGTAAAACAAGTAACGGTGTTACCAGAAGTTTGGCTGCAAATTGAAACGATATAAGAAAACCTCTGTGTTAAATATATATTAAATAAAATAATTAGAAATAAATCGACTCTTTTGCCGGTTCATCCAGTATCAATGACAGTTACAATGGACACACCTCTTACCGTCGATCGCTCAGCTTCTACGCGACACGCAGCTGGAATTCCAAGGACTGCGGAGTGTTAGTGTGGTCAGTAAGCGACACCTTCCTGGGAAGGAAGTCCTCAAGGTCTCTCACTATTCTTAGCTTGAGAATGACATGAAACTTTGCAGGTGGAAGGACTTAGTGATAGATAGCTCCAGTACAAGAAGAAGAGACTTTTTGATAATTAATATTACTATTTTGCTAACATGGATATCTGGATGTTCACTCATGTAACTTTCCTAACAGTTCTAGGTTACAAGCTCAAAGTACAAAATATTCAATTATTATTTACTATTATTGGTACAATAATTTATTTTGATTTTTTTTGATGTTATAGTTGTATGTAATGTTATTATGATGAGTTTGTAAGGCACTGAGTCCCAGGTTCAGGTCAGGCTGAGACAAATAATTACTTATTTTGCAGTCTTCTTAATTTTTGTAGGAATAATCTGTCATGCTCCGACCACATTGCCTTCTTACACTGGAGACACTACTTCCTAGCGTATCAAGTATCTAACCCAAGACCATTATTGAGTTGCCGTCGTATAGATTTTTTTAATTATTAAGTTGGCACCAAATCTTTGGGTTATACGGAGTTTTAAATAACGATGAGAAGATAGTTGACCGTGGATAATATATGTGAGAAGATGGTTGGGGGAGGGGAGGGGATGCGGTCAGAATATAACACAAATAAGATGAAATGACTTATTTAATAGTGCCAACGTTTCATCCAGGATTTCTAGCCTTCATCAGGGCTAAGAACAAAGAACAAGATAATAACCAATGAATACAAAAAATAAAAAAGAAATTATAAACAGAATGGCATATAGTAAATTGTTGTACAGAATGAAATTAATGAAAATAAAGTGAAGAAAGAAGTAGAAAATAAAATGTATATATAGATAATTGAATAAGTAAGTAAAAATAACATAATTAAGGAAATAAAAATTTAAAGTTATATAATGCAAAGGAATATTAATATTTTAGTTTATTAATAATTTAAAAATTAAAATTATGGAAAGAAAAAATAAAATTGAGAGAAAGAAAATATATGTAACTAATGAAATATGTA
>NW_027111807.1:0-12704 GCF_000696795.3 Halyomorpha halys
AAAAAATTAATCCGGTATCTAAAGCTTCCGGGTTTCGGCACTAGTTAAGTATTGGCGAAGGCAAAATGTCAAAAAAGAGAAGAAGGAATAAGATGCAACACGTTTGAACTGCTGTAACATACTGGCTTTATTGGGTTCAGCACATCATTATATATACACATGATCAGCTGACCTACTCAGTCAGCTGACATCGAAGTACCAGCTGACTGTAACTTATATTAAAAAGGATTTAGTGAATGACATAAATTCTTCCTTATTAAAAAACAATAGTATATTTCATATCATCAGCAACGTTAAGAAAGGTAATTATTCTCCTAAAATGTATGACCATTAGCAAGTTTTACTCATTAAATGACATTAATATTGTAATATATTTATTAGCAAGAATGACAAATAGGAGAAAATTATATGTAACATATAGGCTTTTGTTAACAACAGCCTGAAGATGGGGGAAATCTCCCGAAACGTTGGTGATGATGTGAAATATACTATTGTTTTTAATAAGGAAGAATTTATGTCATTCCCTAAATCCTTTTTAATTCCATAAGACCCTTCCAGTAAAAGGATTATTAAATTTGTAACTTATATATATTTAAGTTAACAAAGTATACATTATAGAAAAACTAGCAACTTTGTTACTATTTTAAACAATGGAACACATGTGTTTAATACTAAAAATAGATATAAAATATATAGTATTGTTAATTGCAAATCTTGTGTCATTATTCTGCCAACTAATATCAATTTCACAACTTCAGTTTAAACATAAGTTATTATTATTTTTATAAGTTATGGTTGGACAAAGCCTGTATACAACTCTAATCCTAACTCCCCATGTAAATAGACCTCAATAATGTCTATAAGGAGCATCACAGAGATAATAAAGGAGTATCTTTCTAGTAAGCGTGCGTTATAATTCTGTTCCCTCTTTTCCTTTTTCTTCAAGTCCAAGTGCTCGTAAGTGGTGCCGAGACCCGGAAACTGATTGAAGATTATTCACTGAATGAAGATTTTTTTTCTTCTTCTAAATCTTAATTTTTTAAACCTAAATCTCTTTTATAAAAACTTCACCGATTGAAGTTTTTTTTTTTTAACTGTTCTCTCATCGGGGATTTTTTTTTCACTTTTTCCCTCCGGCTTTCTTATCTTTTATTACTCCTAAATTGCCATTTTTTTTTTACTGACCAAGATGGTTAATGGTGATGGTCAACCACAACCACAGCCTGCAAGTGAGGCAGCCAGTTCTACAGATCCCGGTGGCTTAAACGGCTCCTAGAGTTCCTGCGGCCCCAGCAGTCCCGGCGGCGGTTCCGGTGCTACCCCCGCTACCAGAGACCACTCTTGCGGCTGCTCACGCCAATATGTTGGCTTGAATGAAAGTGAGAGCAGTAACCTCTCAGGATATTAGAAAAGCCATCTCAATCAGACTTGAAGCGGTTCTCAGGCAAAATCGGTGAGTTAAAGCACTTTATTAAAGGTGCAGGTCGTATCATGGAGAGGTTGGCATCCAAGGTCTCAAAGGAGTTACTGAACAAGAATGACGCGATTTCCTTCAAGGCAGCACTCTTATACTGGATCAAGCGAAGTCTCCATAATGAAGGTGCAAGGACGGATGTCGATCATGAAGGATGGAACAGAGTACCGTACCGCCGCACAAGGAATCCATCAATACCATCGAAGAGAAGAGAACCCAGGGATAGTGGTAAAGATAGAGGCACGGGTAGAGAAAGGCGGCCGAACCAGGGCAGAATACGCAATGGAAGATGGAAAGAAGATAGGAAGTGCTATGAGTGCGGAAAAGTAGGACACCTGGTGGCCCCATGCCCCCGCACTAGGTGCTTTGAGTGCGACAATGAAGGCCACATAGCACGACAGTGCCCTTATATGTACAGAAGCGCAGAGACGGGACCGGAGAACCAATGGAAATAAATTTCCAGCGGATACGGCGGAAAAGACGAGAGGACTATAGACCTAGTGAGTCCTCTAGTGAAACCTCAGAAGCATCAAAAGCCTCAGGAACAGAGGGGGAAGGAAGAAGAGGACGGAGCAATAAACCGCCAAGCAGTAGATGACGCCGAGTAAGTGAGGGAAGGAGATCAAGGACAGAGAGTTGAGGAGGGTGCCAGGAGAGGGGCGACCACACATTAGAGGTTTTCAACATAAAAAGAGAGATCAGCGATCTGCCTATCATCAAGGTGAGCGGCGTGAGATGCCTGGTGGACACGGGGAGCTCCCACACCATCCTGTGCCGGGAGGCGCTGATGAAGCTGAGCACCGGTGAGAGGAAACTCCAGATGGATGTCCAGGTACGTCATTGTCAATTAATTACCCGGGGTGGGCCTTGTAGAGTAGAAGGGGAGGCGGACATTGATTTACAGGAATGGGGGATCGAAGAAGCGGTATTGAGGGTTCATATCGAGGAGAAAATGCCCCGTGAATATGAGGCTATTATTGGTTCCGATCTATTAGGGAAGGCAAGTACGGGGATTAGGTATAACAAGGGCCTGTAGAGGATTCGGATGGGGAAGAGGATATATCGGTGTCGCGAGCTTCGAATGAGAGAAACCAAACGGATAGGTGCGATCCAAGGAGGGGGAGGAATTGGAGACAGGAAATAAAGGACATATATGCAGATATTTCCTTCAAGGAGAGAGAGTTACTGCGGGTGACCGGACAAACAATGCACCAAATCCCCTTGAAACAAGATAAAATTACTTACATTAAAGAGAGGAGGTATCCACATGCGCTCAGACAGCATATTCGGGAAGAGCTAGATAGTCTAAAAAAACAGGGTATCATCGTAGATAGTACCTCCCCATACAACAGCCCCCTATGGGCAGTGAGGAAGAAGGGCACACCGGGAGACAAGGGAGAAAAATATAGGGTAGTAATTGATTACCGAAGTCTTAATGAGAACACGGTAGACGAGAGATACCCGATACCGCGACTAGAAGATATCTTAGATAGACTGGGTGGGGCAACGATCTTTAGTACTTTAGATCTGAAGGCCGGCTACCACCAAATCAAGATTCACCCGGAAGATCAGCACAAGACAGCTTTTACATTCGAAAGGGGGCATTACGAATTTACGAGGATCCCCTTCGTACTGAAGAATGCCCCAATTACGTTCCAACGATTGATGGACGAATTCTTACGGGGAATCGACGAGTCCATGTGCCAGGTATACATGGACGACCTGCTCGTTTTTAGCAAAACGGAAGAAGAACATGTGTCCCACTTGCGCAAGGTGTTCGAACAGGTCCGGAAATTCGGGTTAAAGTTATCGTGCGAGAAATCAATATTGGGTAGAAACCAGATAAATTTTTTAGGACACACAATATCGGAACAGGGAGTCAGGCCAGACGCAAATAAGGTAGAAGCGATCAGGAAAATGGCGATTCTAACGGATGCTAAGGGAATCAAGAGATTGTTGGGCACTCTGAATTACTATAGACGATTCGTACCGGCGATGGCCAGGTATCCGGTACCCATCAACAACCTTCTGAAAAAGGGAAATGGGGTGCAGGTGACGCCCGATACGGTGGAAAACATTAGAAATGCATGGTGGCGCTTCAGAAGGAACCGGTGTTGGCATTCCCATACATTGAACGTACATTTATCATCACCACGGACGCAAGTGAGTACGCGTTGGGGGCGGTACTGTTGCAGGATTGCGAGGGTGGAGAGCGACTGGTGGCGTACGCTAGCAGGTTGTTAACAGATGCAGAGACAAGGTACATCGCACTTGATCGAGAACTGTTAGGTATTGTGTGGGTGGCAGAACATTTTCGCCCCTGTGTTTTCGGAAGGAAATTCCGGGTACATACACAGACCACTTCAATGGGTTGGGAAGCTTAGAGAGTCCTCAGCTGGGGTCACCAGATGGAAGGAACTGCTCAACCAGTACAACATCGTAATCCAGTACAAACCAGGAAAACAAAATGTAGTCGCTGACTGGCTGGCTATCCCGCGCCATCAGCGTAAATGCAATAAAGGAGGAACAACCACAGACGTCAGGAGAGGTGAGGTTTTTGCGAGAATGGACGCCAGGGGAAGAAGAAACGCAAAGCACGACGGGGAACGACCATGACCCATCATCCGAGAACGAAAGCTCCACTGAGGGAAGACCAACGGAGATTGAAGAGCTAGAGGAGGTGGTGAACGATAAATCATACCAAATAATTTGGAAGACAAGATCTTCCGGGCCCATGAAGATGGACTTCGCTAAATATGGGAAGATGACGGGATTCGCTCTATTCGAAATTTTGTTCGGACTTAGAGGGGGCATATATAGGGACAGTTGTTTACCGTAGAGTGCGTTCTAACAGGGGTAAGGAGCCGCAAAGGTATGAGGGGCCATTCAGGGTGATTACAATTATAGAGCATAATATAGTAACAATAGAGAGTATTAAAGAACCAAAAAAACGAAGGACGGTCCACATAGAGCAACTCAAGTTCCCCATAATGAATAATCAATAGGATCTGGAGTTTTCTGATCTATGTAAAAGTTTCTGTTTTTTTTTTTGTATACAAAAGTTTTATCGTTAGTGTTTCTAAGTTTTATGGTAAGAAGAACGGAGTGACAAGTTTTATTAGTTTTTAAATAGTTCATGTTTTAATTTTAGTTTATGAAAAGTGTAATTTTTAGTTTTCGTTTTTTGTGTATAGGTTAGTTTGTTTTTAGTGTTTTGTTGCGGTTATCTTTTTTGAGTTTATGAGGTATGTCATAAACTGGTGGGGGGAGGGGGGCTATGGTTGGACAACGCCTGTAAACAACTTTAATCCTAACTCTCCATGTAAATAAACCCCAATAATGTGTGTAAGGAGCTTCACTGAAATAATAAATCAGTTTCATTCTAGTAAGCGTGCGCTATAATTCTGTTCCCTTTTTTCCTTTTATTTAAAGTCTTTCAGTCCAAGTGCTCGTAAGTTATTGTAAGATATTATTATCTAAGATTTGCAAATGTACAGAACAAAATGCATTTATTGACGTAGCTAAGGAGTATGGAGCCATGGCGACTTCTGAGGTAGTTGGGTATTGTTTTAATTTGTATTTTGAAACAAAGCTGTCATTAATATAGCTTTCTCAACTCCTCGTATCGACGAGCTATTTATGATAATTTTGGAAAGACTAGGTGGGACAGCAGCTGAGATCCTGGTTAAATTTAGTTTAGGGGGACTATTTTCTATTGTAGATAGAGGTTTGGCAGGAATGCAAGTAACTGTTGGCCATTCCCCATTGTCTTGAGGGGAGTCAAGGTTTAAAGATGAAACTGCAGGGAGGTGCTTCAGTTTAAAAGACCTGCATACCTTTGCATAATGACCTTTCTTACTACATATTTTGCAAATGGCATTGAGAGAAGGACAAGAAGCTCGTGGGTGCCGATCCAAAAAAGAAACTTGGAATGTGTGTTAGCAGTTAATATCTGAGGATTCAACTGATTAGTCTCTCCAGAAGACCGCTCATACGATCCAATAAATGACTGATTTGTAATATACGACACTGATTGTAATGATTTAGCTGA
Source organism: Halyomorpha halys (assembly GCF_000696795.3). Taxonomy (NCBI): domain Eukaryota; kingdom Metazoa; phylum Arthropoda; class Insecta; order Hemiptera; family Pentatomidae; genus Halyomorpha; species Halyomorpha halys. Next base: position 5,526 of record NW_027111807.1, read on the forward strand.
TTCTAATGACTGAGATTTAGCAAATGCCTCATTAAGATTAAGGGTAAAATTTTCTAAAAGTCATTGCCGAATATTACTTGACGCTAGTCCATTAATAAATGCATATATGATGTATTAGGCTCTATAGACCTCAGCTGTAACAATTTTGAATCCACAATCAGTACTAAGATGATCAACATTTATGCCTGGTTATTGGCGTCTACTAATTAATTTATGCCTAGAGTATAATTCATTTTTAGGTTTGATAGAGTGAATTTAATTTGGTAATAGCAGCCTCGTATGATGTACATTCACTAATGAGCTCGTATATAGTGTGACGAACATGATTGTATAATAGTAATAACTTATTTCGTTATGAAGCCTTCATAGAATTAATTCCATTGAGAGGTGCTTGTTCCAACTGTGTGATCCACTTCAAATCTTTCAGGCTTGAAATATTTCTCCATTGTGTTATATTAACAATTACACTTATGTTTTTAATAAATTGTAATAAATAAACCTTTTTAGAAACTGGAAATAAGGCTTTATCGAATACATAATTAAACTAACTGAAAAGTAAATACAAAAGTAAAGTAAGCCCAATCAAATCATAAGGTAGTACTAATAACAAAAGAATACAAACATATGATACTATTGGGTATTAAGATATTTCATCACACCAGTGTTCTATTGAGCCATTATGTAAAAAACGCGCCACCGGAAATGAAGCTAAGAGTGGGTTCTTTCTGACATGAAGATAAGATATTGCGGTGGGAGCCGATATCTGTCCCTCCAATCGATCCTCCACATCGCCTGTAACTGGAGGTCTCCTGTGGACCACACCCTCCATCATCTTTGTCTTCTCACACATCTAGTATAAATCCTACTTCACTCAAAGAGCATTAGAGCTATTTGCGAATTTTCAATGCACAGAAACCTTGTCCCTTGAGGTTCCTGTAGGTACATGAATTTTGACTTATTTAGCAGGCGTTATTTTTATCCTATTATCTCTGACCAAGGTATTCAGGTCTTGGACAAACTTCGGAAGCTTTAAAGCCGATTTAACAAATAATGACGTCAGGGAAAATTTGTAAGACCCATAGAAATATTTCGATTAATTAATTGTTTAATAATATAATATAATTTTATTTGAATAATATAGGCAATGTTCTACAGAATCCATGTTCTCATCGATCATTTGGTTTCTCAATGATTTTTAAGATCGGAAAAAATTTGACGAAAACGACTTGTTAATGAAGTCATAATATAATATTTACAACAGCACCTACAAACATTTGTTTCGGATCCGGCAAGAGCTTCTAGGTGTCTAAAATGATTTCGTAGGTTTTCTGAAAATTGTTGATAGCAGTGTGTTTTCTCCTTCTAGATTCTCAATTACAGTAGTAAAAAATTTGAATTTGGAATTTTGTAAACCATAATAGCATGGTAGCAATTCTACTATGATTCTGACCCAAACCCAAAGATTCTCCGGAAGTCTATCTGCTTGTTATTCACTCAAACATGAAAGTTGTTTTAGTACCAACACAAATAATTCTACTACATCAAAAGAAATTTAGAATTTTTTATTTCTACTACATTTCATCAAGTTCATTATAGTAAACCTAATCAGAAGGTAAGCTTAGACCAAATTAGTAATAAATATAGTCATTTTGGATTAATAGAAAAAAAAATGAAATGTATTATTACTCATTTTAAGACGAAACGGAGATAACAGTAATGAAATAAGAATAAGAAAAAGTTTGTAATTAAATTTATTTAACAAAGTTTAGGTTTATAACAAAAGAATTAAAAGTATCAATTCGTAAATATGTACATAGTCGATCGAAAATGAAGAGAAGATGGTTGAGGGTGCAATCAGAGACAACACAAATATGTTAAAAACTTATTTAGGTTTCGGCTAGAATTTCTAGCCTTCATCAGACGTAGAAAAAAAACAAGATAACCACCAATGAAAAAGGATATATAAAATGATTAGAAGATAAAAAAACAACTAACATTATGGACACTTTTTTTTCTAAGATCTAACACGCTTGAACTGCTGTAAAATGCTAGCTTTATTGTGTTAGCTACATCTCTTATATATCCTCGATCAGCTGATCCCCTCAGTCAGCTGACTCAGACCGTAACTCCCCCCCCCCACCAGTTTACGAACAATCCTTGTAACCTAATACTATATAATATAATAACATAGAAAACAAGAACAACAAAGAAAAATTATTTACAATAAAAACCATTCCTATATACATATCATTGGAAAAGCTAACAAGTTCCCTTCATAAACGCTAAATACACAATTTAAACCTAATAATAGAACAAGTTAGAATGAAAAAGAAATTATTTACAAAAAACCAAAACATAGCATGAAAGAGACAATATTTACAAAAATCAATAACAATCTCAGAACAAAACAATAAATAGAATAAGTAACTAAATTTTCTGTAATACAATCTAGTAAGAGAACACTTCAGTTTTTATATTGTCATTGCCGGAAGTTTTAATTCTCAACATGGACAGTTCTCCTCTTTTTGGGTTCTCTGATACTTTCGATGGTAACAATATTATGTTCCCTTATAATAATCACCCTGAATGGACCCTCGTATCGCTGTATCTCTTTACCCCTGTTAGATCCCAACTTCCTATATACGATCGTCCCGATTTTGATTCTCCCATCCTATCTGTGACCTTCAAATTCTCCCGAGTTACCCTCCTGGATTTTTCCTTTTCCATTCTTCCCCGGGCCTTTTCCCATAACTTTCTTCGAGCAACATGGTTGTTGTGTATTTCTTCTCCGTTTGCTGCCGTGCACTTATAGTCCCGCTGATGTCCTCGAAGCCCAAAGAGGACCTCAAATGGTGAAAACCCTGTAACTGTATGTACAGAATGATTGTATGCCACAATCGCCTTAGGCATTGCCACGTCCGGTTCCAGTCCCTGGTCAACCTGATACAGTCGAAGATGGTCACTCAATGTACCATGAAGCCGCTCTATGCCTCCTCTACTCTTAGGGTGCCCTGGTGTGTTGAGATGCCATATCACTCAAGGTCCTTCATTTCATTTCGTATCATGGCATAGTCGAATTCTCTGCCTGAATCTGAAGAGATGCGCTCCGGAACTCCGTAAAACTGAAACCACATTCGGAGAGCTGCCAGCACTGCTTCCGACGACTTTTCCTGAACCTGGTGCGCCATTGCCACCTTACTGAAGAGATCAATTATGGTTATCCATTTAAATCCTCTCCACGTGAAAGTGTCAACCTGTAAATCATTGAGCGGTGCATCTGCGGTAGGTGTCTCTTCTTGTCTGCCTTTTGGTGGATGTCTGTCATACTTTGTGCGTTGACAAACTTCGCAGTTTCCTACAACTTCTGTGATAGTCTTCTTCATCCCCCACCAAAAGTATCTTCTCTTCAATGCTTGTAGGGTCTCCGAGATTCCGCGATGATTGGTTTTGCCCTGATGATACGCGACAGTCACTTCTCTCTGACGTTCGACCTCCTGAACGGTTTCCACCATCAGCTTGCATCCGGCGAATGACCTGTCCATTCCTATGCGCTCTTCACACCATAGCCGCTTAATCTTCTCCCAAACGGTTTCATTTCCCACCTACAGGTGACACTTTTTTCCAGGCTTAGAGGCATTATTCAAGGTTCTACTGATCTGGTCTTTCTTCACGCCTGGATGTGACCAAATCGTCGTGATATTGCTCCTCCCATAATTGCTGCACTCCACTTTGATCAATCCAGTGGTCCTCGTCTTCCATACAATCTGCCGCCTCTTGTCGTTTATTATGTCCTCCAGTTCCTCCATATCTGCTGGTCTTCCTTCATCCGAGCTCTCATTTGACGAAGATTCCTCCCTATCCTCTTCCTCCGCCACATTCTGTTCTTCTTCCTCTCCCGGTGCCCACTCCTTACCCCTGTTAGAGATCACTCTACGGTAAACCACAGTCCCTATACCAATGTCACGTACACCCTCGTTATGTCGCGTCACGCGTTTGGCTTTCTCCTTTCCGATTCTATCTCTCACCTTGTCCCACGTTTTTTTCAATGCCATCCCGTTACCAACGATCTCCTCTCCGTCGATCACCGTGTTTCTATAATCGCGTTTGCGCCCTCTAAGGCCGAACAAAATTTCGAATGGAGCGAATCCCGTTACCGTATGCACGGAGTGGTTATAGGCTGCTATAGCTCTTATCATAGCCTCGTCTGGTTTCAGGCCCTTATCTAGCTGGTACACCCGCAAGTGATCGCTTAACGTACCGTGGAGCCTCTCTATACCCCCCCTGCTCTTAGGGTGTCCGGGTGTTTAGATGCCACCTTACCTCCAAAGCCTTCATTTCTTCTTTAACGTTGGCGTTATCGAACTCCCGTCCCGCATCAGACGATATCCTTTCCGGTACTCCATAGAACTGGAACCATAAACGCAGCGCTCCCAATACCGCCTCGGCCGATCTTTCTCGAATCTGATGTGCCATTGCCACTTTGCTAAAGAGGTCAATCACCGTAACCCACTTGTAGCCCCTCCAGGTGAAAGTGTTTATTTGTAATTCTACTAACGGTGAGTTTGCCGTTGGTGTCTCCTCTTGTGTCGCCTTGGGTGGGTGTCGGTCGTATTTGGTGCTGAGGCACACCTCACAGTTGCCGATTATCTCCTCAATCGTTTTCCGCATATTCCACCAGAAATATATCCTCCATGGTTATATGGTAGGTCTCATTCAAGCCTTGGTGATTGGTCTTCCCTTGGTGGTATGCCAAGGTGACCTCCCTCTGTTGATCTCTGTCCTGAACGGTTTCCACCATTATTAGCCAACGAACGAACTTTCGATCCATTCCGATTTTCTCCAATCTCCAGAGGCGTTTTATCTTCTCCCAAATCACTCCATTCCCGACGTATAGATGGTATGTTCGCCCCGGTTTGGATGCATCTTCCAGCGCTCGGCAGATCTCATCATTCCTGACACCCGGTGCCGACCAAATAGTTGTGATCGAGGTCTTCTCATGTTTAGCTAAGTCCATCCTCATGGATCCGGAAGTTCTTGTCTTCTAAATTATTTGGTGTGATTTATCGTTCACCACCTCCTCTAGCTCTTCCATCTCCTTTGGTCTTCCTCCTGACGTCTGTGGTTGTTCTTCGTCTATTGCATTTACGCTGATGGCGCGGGATAGCCAGCCAGTCGGCGACTACATTTTCTTTTCCTGGTTTGTACTGGATTACGATGTTGTACTGGTTGGGCAGTTCCCTGGTGACCCTAGCTGAGGACTCTTTCAGCTTCCCAACCCATTGAAGCGGTCTGTGATCTGTATGTACCCGAAATTTCCTCCCGAAAACATAGGGGCGAAAATGTTCTACCGCCCACACAATACCTAACAGTTCTCGCTCAAGTGTGCTGTACCTTGTCTCAGCATCTGTTAACCACCTGCTAGCGTACGCCACCGGTCGCTCTCCACCCTAGCAATCCTGCGACTGTACCGCCCCCAACGCGTACTCACTTGCGTCCGTAGTGATGATAAATGTACGTTCAAAGTCCGGGAATGCCAACACCGTTTCCTTCTGAAGCGCCTCCATGCATTTTCTAATGTTTTCCACCATATCGGGCGTCACCTGCACCCTATTTTCCTTTTTCAGAAGGTTGTTGATGGGTACCAGATATCTGGCCATCGCCGATACGAATCGTCTATAGTAATTCACAGCGCCCAACAATCTCCTGATTCCCTTAACATCCGTTGGAATCGACATTTTCCGGATCGCTTCTACCTTATTTGCGTCTGGCCTGACTCCCTGTTCCGATATAGTGTGTCCTAAAAAAATTATCTGGGTTCTCCCCAGTATTGATTTCGATAACTTTAATCCAAATTTCCGGACCTGTTCGAACACCGACATGTTCGAAGTGGGACATATGTTGTTCCTCCGTTTTGCTAAAAACGAGCAGGTCGTCCATGTATACCTGGCACCTGGACTCGTCGATTCCCCGTAAGAATTCGTCCATCAATCGTTGGAACGTAATTGGGGCATTTTTCAGTCCGAAGGGCATCCTCGTAAATTCATAATCCCCCCTTTCGAATGTAAAAGCTGAGCAAAGATCTATAGTACTAAAGATCGTTGCCCCTCCCAGTCTATCCAAGGTATCTTCTAGTCGCGGTATCGGGTCTCTCGTCTACCGTGTTCTCATTAAGGCCCAGGTAATCAATTACTACCCTATATTTTTCTCCCTTGTCTCCCGGTGTGCCCTTCTTCCGCACTGCCCATAGGTGGCTGTTGTATGGGGAGGTAATATCTACGATGATACCCTGTTTTTTCAGATTATCTAACTCTTCCCGAATATGCTGTCTGAGCGCATGTGGATACCTCCTCTCTTTTACGTAAGTAATTTTATCTTGTTTCAGGGGGATTTGGTGCATTGTTTGTCCGGTCGCCCCCAGTAACTCTCCCTCCTTGAAGAAAATATCTGCATATTTGTCCTTTATTACCTGTCTCCAATTCCTCCCCCCTCCTTGGATCGCACCTATCCGTTTGGCTTCTCCTATTCGAAGCTCGCGACACCGATATCTCCTCTGCCCCAACCGAATTGTCCACAGGCCCTTGTTATACCTAATCCCCGCACTTGCCTTTCCTAATAGATCGCAACCTATAATAGCCTGATATTCACGGGGCATTTTCTCCACGATATGAACCCTCAATACCCCTTCTCCGATCCCCCATTCCCGTAAATCAATGTCCGCCTCCCCTTCTACTCTACAGGGCCCACCCAGGGTGATTAATTGACAATGACATACCTGAACATCCATCTGGAGTTTCCTCTCACCGCCGCTCAGCTTCCTCAGCACCTCCCGGCACAGGATGGTTTGGGAGCTCCCCGTGTCCACGAGGCATCTCACGCCCCTCACCTTGATGATAGACAGACCGCTAATCTCCCCTTTGATGTTAAAAATCTCTAATGTGCGGTCGCCCCTCTCCTGGCACCCACCTCAACTCTCTGTCCTTGATCTCCTTCCCTCACTTACTCGGCGTCATCTACTGCTTGGCGGTTTATTGCTCCGTCCTCCTCTTCCTTCCCCCTCTGTTCCTGAGGCTTCTGATGCCTATACAAGTAAGCCTATACAAGTAAGGTTGTAATAAAAGTGTATGATAGTGGTTAATGAGAAATACCAGGGCATTCAAAAAGTCCTGTCGTTTTTCGTTT
>NW_027111807.1:14410-15119 GCF_000696795.3 Halyomorpha halys
GAGAACAGCTGACCAGACAAGCTCCGCAAATTGATCGGTCTTTGAGAGTACTTCAAGAGTTTCATTTCACACTCCTCTCTCTCCTATTATTTTTAGTTTCACTTCAATTAAAGATAACTGGTGTTGAAACCCAGGAAGATACCAGAGTAATTTTCAGTCTAAAAGAATATTTTTTTCATTGTTCTCTTAGAATTATTACCAGTAACGGAATAGTGAGAAGAGCAGTTCTGAACCTGGGGAATATGAACCAAAACAACCAACTTCAAGCTCCAGTCAACCAATCTTTAGCAGGAGGCAACCAACCTCCGCAGTACATTCAACCACTACCAGAAGTCTCTTTAGCGCAATTCCATACCACGACGCTAGAATGGATAAAGGTCCGTAAGGCAACTGCCCAGGATCTGAGAAAGGCGGTATCGGACCTAGAAAAATTCACCGGAGAGACCGAATAATGTAATAATTTCTTAAAAGGGTGCGATCGCCTAATGGGTCGAATAGAAGCGCCGATGTCAGAGGATCTACTGGACAGCGGAGATGCAAAAGCAATGAAAGCAGAGGTAGTATACCGAGTAAAAATAAGTATCCTAAATCAGATTCAGGCAGAGGAAGAGACCCCCTGGGAGGTTATCAAAGAAAGACTAAAGAAGGCATTCGGAGGACGACGGTGGACCCCAGAAGAGGATATATTCATGATGTTCAGAGAAACGAA
>NW_027111807.1:15525-22913 GCF_000696795.3 Halyomorpha halys
TAGAAGAGAGAGAAATAGTAACACGGAAAATAGAAGGAGCCAAGTTAAACCCAGAAATACCAGTCCGACCTAGCAATAAGGAAATATATATAACAAAAAAAGTTTTATCTTTTTGAGGAAAAATCAAGTCATACTCGTTTTTAACGTCCTTTGAATCCCCCAAATACGATTTTTCATAGCAATATAAAAATTGAGATTTTTTTTTTTTTCGATGGCCAAAAAATTTCACAACTCATCATAATTTTATTAAAATTCAATGTTACAACTGTTGCTAAGCTGAATATCTGCTCTTAAAAATTATGTCGATATATTTTACATTTTATGCCTTCATACGATAGAAAAAGTAGTTTCAAATAAGGGAAAATTTCTCAAACATTTCATTTTATATCTAATAAAAAAAATTAAAAAAAACAGCATCCTATATACAAAGGTTACTGTGTGCTGGACTGAAGGTACTCTAGCTCACGGTTCAGATACAGAAGTCTTTAATTGTTCAATATGAACCGGTCTCCGTTTCTTTGGCTTCTCGAGACTTTCAATAGTAACAGCATTGTGCTCCCGAATTACTATAACCCTGAATGGCCCTTCATACCGTTTTAACTCCTTACCCCAATTAGAGCCTAGCTTACGGTACACTATAGTTCGGATTTTTACCGCTCCCATGTGTCGCAGACGCGTCAATTTTCCCGTGACACCCTTTTGCGTTACTCAGTCTTTAACCAGTCTGAAGCGCTACCAGTACAGCCTCCGATGATTTTTCCTCAACTTGATGCTCCATAGTGGTCTTGCTGAACAAATCACAGTAATCCACCTGTATCCTCTCCAAGTGTACTGATTTTGTATCGATTGTCGATAGTAACTGTAAAGAAGGTTTTCCATGATACGAAGGAGTCAATGTGTTAAGTGTCATGTGATTTTTATTGTTAGATAAAATAAAGAGTTCATAATTATGTCAATAATTATAAAATAAGAAATGTTTCTAAGTCAATACTTATTATCGATTTCCACATCAAAGTTTACAAAGGGCGACGAGGATAAAACTGGATTCGGAGCACATGTTTATAGTTGTACGTAAGTCAACCAGTTCTTCTTTACTCAACATTGTTAATTGCCCGGATGGACTCAGAATTAAAAACAGTTTTGGCCACTATGGCTTCTGTCTTGCAACAGAACAGTAAAAGTCTTCAAGTCATTAAGAATGGTCGATTATCCCAAAATAATAACAATTTTGTTTCAGATTTCGAATATTTTAATGAGTCTAAAAAGTCCTTTCACCAATAACGTTAGAGACTTGAAAATTGGTTTGACTTGAGAGGGATTAGCCAAAACAAAGAACTCTTACTACACATAGGCTCCCACTTCCATAGTGTATTATGCTCACTCACTGCCCCTGATAATCCGGCTACTAAACCTTATGACTATCTTGTTCAGATGTTAGAGAACTATTTATGTCCAAGGCCATATGTGATAGTGCAACAACATATATTTTTGTCAAGGTTACAAAAACAGTCTGAATCAGTTTGTCAATACATTGCTGAAGTACGGCAGCTAGCTTCTATATGCAAATTTGAGTGTGAATGTAAGAAAACTGTTTCAAATATTTTTTTAAGGGCACAATTTATTCGAGGAATAGTTGATAATAATTTCCGTGAAAATCTTTTGTAGATATCTCATGCTACATTTGATAAAGTGGTGGAAGCTGCTATAGGTTGTGAAGCATCAAAAATTAATTGTCAAGAAATCATCGAATTTAGAAAGAAGTTCGGTCAATCAAATTACACGTCACCATTCATTAAATAGACGCTCAAATGTTGGTCAGGCAACATACAAAAATAGATCTCCATCACAACCACTTCGAAATTCTGGACTTGATTTAAAGCTCTAGGGATTGAAAACAACTGCCTTCGTTGTGCCAGAACTAATCACAGAGCAAATAAATACTAAGTTTCTCTTGACAAATTACATAGTAATTTTTGGTCTAAAGCAGGACATGTCCAAAAAGTTTGTTTGTCCTACTTAACTAAGTAAACTAATAGTTCCCATGTCAAAGCAGTCTCAACGGATGCTGATCATGGAGCTGAATCAGATTTTCTAGATGACCTTGTGGGAGTGAATAAAATCTATGATATATTATCATCTAGTTCTGAAATTTTTACAAATGACACAGATATGTTCTAAACAACTGTTTTGCTGGATAAACAACAAAAACAGGAATTCGAAGTCGACTCAGGGTCGGCATTTACCCGATTACCTCATAAGGATTTTGTGAGATTAAATTTCAATTTAAATGGGGGAGGTAAAACAAACGGATATCCGTTCATACACTCAGGGAGTATTCAAGCCTCTTGGTTTCAATATTGTTCCAGTCAAATATGAGGACTTAGCTTCAAATGAATTATTGTTTGTTGTACCAGACCAATTAAGCCCAATACTTGGGAGAGTGTGGATTAGGCGACTAAATATTGATTTGAAACACCTTGATAGATCAAAAGTAAATTCTCCTGCTGTCATGTCAATCAATTCTGTCAAGATGACTTCTCAGTCGATCATGAAGGAGTATGCAGATATTTTTGAACAAAAAGTCGGATGTATCCCAAATTTCTCTTATTCTTTAAAGCTGAAGAAAAATTCTAAGCCGATCTTTATAAAATCCAGGGACATCCCATTTACATTATTAGAAACAGTCGAAAAAGAATTGGATGATTAATTGCCAATGACATACTGTATCCAGTAAATCACTCAGATTGGGGTTCGCCCTTGGTCCCTATTCCAAAACCCAATAACAAAGAACGACTTGCTGTTGATTACAAAGTTTTCGTCAATGAATAACTACATGATGCCCAGTATCCTATCCCCCGAATAGAGGACGTTATTAACACTGTGAGAAACGCCAGTTTCTTTTGCACACTTGACTTGTACAAGGCCTATCTACATGTTCAGGTTGACAAGGACAGTCAAGAAATTCAAACAATGTCAACGCACCGAGGGATTTTTCCCTTGAAACGTCTATGTTTTGGAATAAAATCGGCTCCTTCGGAATTTCAAAAAATCCTTGACCAAATACTTTCTGGACTGAAGGGAGTAACTGCTTATTTTGATGATGTTATTGTCTACGGATCAAACCAGGATGAATGTTTTTTAAACCTCATAAACTGTCTAAATCGTCTTCGCCAGTATGACATCCACCTCAACCGTGAAAAATGTAAATTTTTTAATTCTACTATATCATATCTTGGTTATGTCATCGGACATAATAAAGTGAAGAAATGCCCTCAAAAGGTCATGGCAATAATAAATGCGACCCATCCCTGTGACACGGAGGGAGTACGAAGATTTCTGGGAATGATAACGTATTATGGTAGGTTTATTCCAAATTTATCTTCTCTTACATCTCCACTAAGAAGTTTGCTTCGCAAAAATCAGGAGTTCTTATGGCCTAAGTCATGTGAGACAGCATTTAAAAAACTGAAAGAGGAATTTCCCAGTGAACGGGTGCTAATGCCAATACTTGCAAGTAATACTTGCCTGTGATGCCAGTCCGGAAGGAATAGGTGCTGTCCTGTCACATTTCGTCAATGACCAAGAGAGGCCCATAGCCTTTGCCTCCAGGTCGCTGACAGAAGCAGAAAGAAATTACAGCCAACTGGACCGTGAAGGACCTATCATCTATGCAGTGAACAAGTTCCATCTTTACTTTTTTTGGACGAAAATTTACTCTGGTGACTGAAAAATGATCCCTTGATGAGCAGAATGTTTCATCAGATATCAAACTGTCAGTCTTATCTGCTTCACGTCTACTTCGTTATGCAAAAATCCTTAGCGGATTTTATTATGTCATAAAACATAAGAAAGCTGTCGAAAATGTTCATGTTTACTACTTTTCACGGGCACCAATGCCTGCTAAGTTACCAGTATTAGACGTTGATGATATAATCCAACAATAAAGTATTAATCAAAAATCAACGGACATTATATCAGCTAAGTCAATTGCATTAGCAGCCCGTAATGATTGTCAATTGTCAAAACTTCTTCTACAGTTACAGAATGGCGAAGTTCAAGATGAAAATTTTTCTCTAGAAAATGGAGTTATTATTAAAAACCATCGGGTCTACATACCACCAGCCTTGCAACCAGCTGTTTTAGCTGAACTACATTCTAGCCATATTAAGACATCCAAGATGAAAAGTCTAGCCAGAAGATGTCGTTTTGGGACTAACATTGATAGTGACATAGAGGCATTTGTGAAAAGCTGCAAAGCATGTGCATCAACTACCTGTGCACCACCTAGTACCCCCCTCCTGTCTCTTCGAAACACGCTTTCCACTTTTACTAAACACTAACAGGTCATCCATATAAATCTGACACATGGACACATCTTTCCCCCGGAGAAATTCGTCCATAAGACGCTGAAATCTGATGGGAGCTTATTTATCCGAAAGGCATTCGGGTAAACTTGCAATTCCCTCGCTGGAGCGTTTATGCTGTCTTGTGCCGGTCTTTCGGGAGAATTGTTATCTGCTAGTACTCTGCTTTTAAACCCAGTGTCCTACATATTTTTGCACCTAACCTATCCAGGATGTCCTCGAATTAGGGTATTGGATATTTTCATCCACCGTGTTATTATTCAGTTCCCTGTAATCAATAACAACTATATATCTCTCCTTGATATATAACCTTCTTCTTCTTCTTATTTTACTGGCACAACTGGCGCATGGAGCTGCCTTTCGCCTGCTCAACGGCCGCCAACCATCTTTCTCTATCTTCTGCAAGGGTAACTGGGATCCTCAGATCCCGCCTCACAACATCCCTCCATCTGCCCTTCGGCCTACCACGTTGCCACACACCATCCGGAACGTAACTGTACAGTTTATGAGCCACTCTTTCCTTGCTCATCCTCATTACATGGCCAAGCCATTTAAGCCTCTATTGTTAGTTGAATGGCAAAGATAGAATTAATAACTTAGAGTCGGTATAAATATCAAATATCTCAGCTGGTACTTCTCAATTCATAATCTTATAATTAAAGTATAAGGAAACAAGATTACCATGCTTTCTCATAATAGTATTCTTGATAATGTATATATAATTGTAAATATAAAAGATGTAACAAAGACTTTACTTTATAATTAATAATCCCTGCATGCCACCTCATATATAATAGCATAGTAAATTGGTGAACACGATACCGTTGGAAAGGAACTCCAATGATTAATTATAATATACATATCTAGCATACCACGGCGAGGGAGTCCAGATGGTGTCTAGTGGTTGAATTAAATATAGCGCATCCCTTTTCAGTCGGTTCCCATCAGGAACTGATAGATATACATAATATAAATATATAATATAAATACATAATATAAATACATAATATAAATATATAAATACAAATACATAATATAAATACATTAATATATGAATAAATTTCAATATAATACCTGTACGGTGAACCCCTAGTCGGGCTTAGATACCCCGAAGCCCCGTACATGGCATAAATTATGGCATCCCTTGTGAAGGACGTTTCTACCAATTTACTATGGCTATCAAAATTAAAAGCTTTTTTAAAAAATCAGTACAAAAGGTGGCATGTCAGGAATTATAAAATTAGGTATAATTTGAAGGCCTTATTCAATTAGATAAATTTAATTAAAAAATTAAATATTATAATTTATATGATAAGATATGATGATAGGATCACTCCATTTTTTCGTATTTCACATGACATTTACTTCATTATGATTAATATCTGGTCTAGTTGTGACTCATCACTCTATTTAGAATTGAAAATTATAGTTTATATGGTTTGATATAAATGTCTAATATAATGCTTAGGCTCAGTCTATTCTTTCGTTTTTCATGTTATGTCTGCTCATTATAATCGAGGTCCGGTCTAGTTATGAATCATCACGCCCTATTTTGGAATTAGAATATAAAATGGCTTATTTTAATTGGGATATTCTTTAGATAATTATTAATAGTTTTTTCGGGAATTTATTTTGTTTGTGTTAGCGCTTAACCCCACTATTCATTGAACGTACAAATTAAAAGGGGTAATATACGCACACGTTTTATTAAAATGGCATTAAGGGTAAGGAAAAATGATCCGCTACAGCCAGAACGGTCAGAAGAAGACTCTGATCATAAGAAACCTGAAGAACCGACAGAACAGGGGCCAACTGGATAAACAGTGACCCAAGTCAAGAATATAACCCAGCCAGAAACAATTCCTGCACAAATGGTAAATAATACAGGAGGAACCTGTAACGGGCAACAGAAGAGGAAAACATTTGTATGGGAGAAAAGGACCCAGTGATGGCCTTCCTACTAACCATAAAAAAGAGTATAGATGATTTAAAGAAAGGATTCGAAGAGGATAGAAATGAGCGACAAAGGTCCTTTGCAAGACTTATCGAAAAACTAGAAAACACTGGAAATAATAATGAAGACATACAAACGAAAAATCATGTCTCTACCTCTGCTGTGAGTAAAGAAGTAAATAATATTGAAGAGCTTGAAGATCAGGAAATTGAGGATCTGGAAACAGAAGAGGAACCTTCGGTGGCTGAAAATAGTGGACCTGAAACACAAAACGATTCCCTTGGCAATCATACGGTAACTAAAGAAAGAGAAATAATTTCCGATGGGCAAGAAAGAGTTATCCCTGCAATGAACAATGTATCTGAAATTCTCGAAGAAGAGATGGAAACTTATAAAGAAGATGTAGGTATTGATGGAATTCATAAGACTTGCCAAGTAGATGCCAATAACCAAAATGAAGAAATAAAACTTAAAGTCCGTGAGTCCACAACCTGGGAAATAAGGTATCTTAATCTTAGATACCTAATCAAGCTCACAACCTCAAAAATGATACTTCAGCAATTAGGAATTAAGGCAGGGTGGTATAAAGAATTTTCCGGAAAGGGTAAAAACCTACCGCTTAGGAAATTCAAGGTTGATTATTACAGAGACAGATCAACCAAATCAATAATTCTCCTCACCCTAGAATATGATTTTTATAAGGGCTATATGGTCTTGGGCCACGTCCGGAAAGGCCTCATACCATTGTATGGTGTTAACCGGCAGTCTTTATCCTAATCCAGAGGATAAAAGGGGTTTTTTAATTAGCGTCCCCTCCGTTGACGTGCTAAGATTTTGGTGGTAACATCATCAGGATAACCCATTCTGGATAATTGTAAATATAATTTTGTAAATAGGTAGTATGGTTAATAAGTGTAAATATGATATAGATCTCGCATAAGACTTAAAAAGCGGAACTGGATGAATCTCAGAGTTAGTTAGGTTAATAGAATAAATAATAACTTCTCGTGAAAATGGTCGAAGATGATAAATTTGAAAGATGACAATCACAACAAAGGACCTAACTTAAA
>NW_027111807.1:25604-25955 GCF_000696795.3 Halyomorpha halys
GAGAATATCGATAAATCTTAACAACTATATAAATAACATAGTATCAGTTACTCTAGGGTATATGCAAATATCAATACGTATCAATTCTAGGTTTCGTATACCAATTTAATCTAACTAGAAGTATCAAATGATATTCATGATATTGAGATATAGGCATATTTCAATAGGTGTGTAGCGAGAGGGAGCAAGTGGTTGGACCACAACTCACCAGAGCGCTCCACCTCGAGCCTCACCGAAGCTCTCAAATTTATAAATCACTTCATTTTGTAAAAACACATTGTCATTTTTTTATATTAATAATTTCTGTACATAATACTTAGCAATCTCTGTAGAATGAATAATAAATGATAA
>NW_027111807.1:27288-29753 GCF_000696795.3 Halyomorpha halys
ACTGTTACTCTGCCTCAGACTCTCTCACCTAGACCTCCTCTACTTAGTCAGTGTCCAGGGCTCATCCCCTGGCACGGCCTTCCTTTCTTAACTTATAATGAATACGCCTTGTCGTGGGCCTTCTGTAAAGAGATATCAGGCTGGAGAAATCGCCTAAGACCAGATTACCCCGACAAGTGGTGACCCCGACGTGATCCAAGCCATCGCAGAGAAGCCCGACGTGATCCAAGCTGTCGAAGAGAAGTCCGACATGATCTCAAGTCGTCAAAAAGAGGCCTGACGTGATAAGTCCGTCGAAACGAGGCCCGACACTGGAAGAACTTACTAAACTAGGAACAACAGATAACTAGAGAGATAACAAACAATAACGAAAGAGATGGCAAGAGAATCTTCAGAGACGAAAAGAGAAAAGACACAAGGAAAACGTGGGCCTTCTGTAAAGAGATATTAGGCTAGAGAAATCGCCTAAGACCAGATTACCCCGACAGGTGTAAGTGATAGGTTTGATACAATGTATCAATTTAAGATAACTAGCGGTACTATGTGTTTTATTGTTGGATAATTCTCAACGGGCGAACCATTACTAGAGATACACGTGACCTGTATAATATATAGTATTCATATTTTACATTAATATAGGAGTATATAAGTAACAAAAAGAGAGCATCCCAAAAGTAATAAGTAACCGAGGACCAGAAGTTTTAAGTTAATTAACAATCCAAGGTGGATTTGTTTAAAATAATTAGGGAAGGAAACCCTTAAATTTGGAGTAGACATTAGGTCCTCCTAGAACCCTCGTGGTAGAATAGGTAACGATCCAAGGTGGATTTGTTTAAAATAATTAGGGTAGAAAACCCCATAAATGTGGAGTAGACATTAGGTCCTCCTAGAACTCTCGCAGAAGAGTAAGATCCCAAAGGCGGGACAGATAATTTATGAGAAGATATAGAAATCTTCCAGATACACACCTAGAATAGAGAGGTAGTGTCATATAGGTCCAACGGTAGAGGGTAAACTAAAATCATTAAATGGGGCTCAAATAATAATTACTTGACACAGAATACTCGGTCCCTTTGATTGTATTTAAATAAGATGTTTTACGGAAACTACGTTCCGACTTTGATAAGTAATCGAAAACCAAAGTAATTGGTAATACATGGTAATGGTAGTTAAGGACTGAGATTCATTCAACACATATCCGTAAATTGTACATAGATCCCGATTGTGACTATGAAAAATCTATTTCAGAAATGATTAGGGCAGCCATTTCTTAGAAATAATAGGAGTATTGCGACCTCGGCAAGCTAAATGTTGTTAAGTGATACAAGACCAAGTATCATAAATATTTGTTGATAATTTAGAACGTCATAAACGCTAATCCTAAGGGATATTTAGGAATTAACTAAACTTTATTGACGATAAGTTATAATAAGTTGACGGACTTAAAAGGTTAAGTTGTAAAAACTAAAATGAATTGAGAATACCAAGGCGATTAATATCAGTGTATAATAAGGTAAAAGGAGCTAATGACTCCATAGAAACCAATAGTAGATTCATTTTTAGTTATATTAGATGTCTGCCATTCAAAAGGAGAAAGGTAGAGGTTATGTTTATTGTTTATATGTATTTATCAGAACCTATCTTGCATAAAGGTTACTAGAGAAAAGAAGGAGATATGAATTTTTTCTATAGAACAATTAAGAGATATATTGTAAGTAAATACGAGAAAGATGATATAAACAAATGATATGTTCGTAAAAGGAAAGGAAATACATTTGTATAATTTAAAACACGTAGTATTACTAGGATAATATGGAATCAAAAAACTTATAAAATAATATGTATCAATAACACCTTAAATTAGGTAACGAAACAAACTAAGGTAAATTTGTTCTACTAAGGATTGTATAAATTCATTCAGTGGTAAGAGCATTGGATTTTGTAAACTTTCCATTTTGTATCTAACAAATAAGAAATCTTATTTTTGGAATATGTAAGTGTATAGACTATCAATGAAAGCATAAAATATTGTATATAGATAGTTGTAGTTAGAGAGCTAAAGAATTGGTTTTAGAAGACTATGTTGATTAAGTTAGGAACATACTAAAGGTGTTAGGTTTCTTTTCTTTATTCCTGACACATAGAGAATGATATGTATGAAAGGCACGAGCTGGAGTTTTTTAACTTAAAATAATTTCTTTTGTCGGCATGCCAAAGATACCGCCGGACCTATGCAAATATCCGTTGGCTACAGATCTAAAGAAATGTACAGATGTATATAGATAACAGAGGGTATGCACCCTCTGGGAACGGTTGACCGTGTAGGCAGAGATAAACAAACAAACAGCCCTTATCTTGCACGTGGCCAGTTTAGACATTAGAAAGTACAGAGAAATAGCCGCCGTAATTGAAAACAAATAAACACCCCTTATCTCACACGGGGCCTCTCTAAAAACCTCGGGAAA
>NW_027111807.1:30755-31190 GCF_000696795.3 Halyomorpha halys
AAGAGGAACACCGTTGAAGACAGTTTTTGGGGAGAGTCTCAGAGGGACACAGCCTGAGAGAGCCGGACGGAAGAGACACAGTTTGAGGGAGGCTGACACAGGAGGACAGTCTTGGAGGAGTCTGGGAGAGATGAGGTGTTCATCTTGAAGACAGGCCGGAGGAAGAGAGAGGGGCAGCCAGGAGGCGAATATGGACGCTCTTCCGCGACAACCGCCAAGCCGACCGATGTACCGAAACAGGTAAGACCTTTTCTGTTGTTAGTTGAATGGCAAAGATAAAATTAATAACTTAGAGTCGGTATAAATATCAAATATCTCAGCTGGTGCTTCTCAATTCATAATCTTATAATTAAAGTATAAGGAAACAAGTTTACCATGCTCTCTCATAATAGTATTCTTGATAATGTATATATAATTGTAAATATAAAAGATGTA
>NW_027111807.1:32940-41062 GCF_000696795.3 Halyomorpha halys
TTGGGTCATCTTTGTGAATACTGTTCCTTCCTGATTTATTCCTGCTCTATTTATGATTGCTTGTAGAGCGATATTAAACAGGAGAGGAGCTATTGGCTCATCCTGTCTTAAGCCACATTTCACTTCAAAAGGCTCTGATAATCCACAGGATTTTACTTAGCAGGTTGTGCTCACCATTGTGCATTTTACTAATCGGGTGAGTTTGGGTACCGTCGTTCTTCCCCATATCTTCTTCCATCCTTGATTCCTTCTCCCTTTCACTCTAATCGACCACCAAGGTCTCTTGGTAAACTTTATTTTCTTCCTGTCTCTTTGGCCAACTAAACTTTGAGGATCGTAGCTATGAACCCCATTCCTCGATTTACCTACTCGACATTTAGTGTTTCTCCCATTTTTTCAGTTATTTGGTGAAAATGGGCGAGGAGAACCCCGCTATACTGCCCACTAGATTGTCGAGTTTTTCTCACCTGTCTTTACAGTTAGAGGATATCTTATTCCATCGTCAGACTTCCGTCTCCGAAAGCTTTCTCCAATCTTTCTTTGGCTATGGGCCATTTGGTTCTGATACTCCTCTTTCTCTTCTACATACCAAGGACGCCTTCAACAAGTCCGCTTATTCTTTGTTGAGAAAATTCATCTCTGCTTTTGCTTCTATTCGAGCAATAATTCGGTAGCCACCCTTATTGAAATAATTCAACTCGCCCACCTCTCCAATGAACCTTTGGTAAATCCGAAGTTTCTGGGAAGTTGCTGTGTGAATCTTCATCCAGTCTAGTACATTTGCATGTGCTGTTGCCATAGTTGGTTTCACTGTTGTTGTATGTTCCCTAACGCAAGAGAAACTTTTTTTAAAAATTAATTTCAACTTACACTCTTGTTCCCGGGTCTCGGCACCAGTTACGTAACTACGGGAAGAAACTTATGAAAAAAGGTAGCAGGTAGATAGAACAACTTACTTTGAACAGCAATTTACAGTTTTAAACAGCCAGGTCATAAACGACAACTGAGGCGTAACCCAATATCAATGCAAGATTGATCCAGGTTAATGTTCGCCAGCTGCTATACAAATATTCTTCATCACACATGTCATCTAAAGTTGCCAAATCATAACTCACTTTATTTTCGGATGTCCCGGTCCGTGTGTCATCTAATACCACTCACGCCCGAAAATGTAAACATTTTATAGGGCTGGGGACCTTACCATACGAGTTTATAGGGCTGGGGACCTTACCATACGAGTTTATAGGGACCATACGAGTTTATAGGGCTGGGGACCTTACCATACGAGTTTATAGGGTTGGGGACCTTACCATACGAGTTTATAGGGCTGGGGACCTTACCATACGAGTTTGACCCACTGTACAGTTGGTCAAGTTCACAATCCACCTTTTATATTTACTCCGATGGAAGGCCGGTATACTGATTTTTAAAATAAATACTCCATTTCAATTTTTGTTACGCATGGGTTCTTCATTGGAATTTATGATACTTCCAGGCTAGCGGGTGTTTTTAGGATCCACCGCAAATATAAAGCTTGCAAATTTCGAAATATTTCTCAAAGTTATAATTATTATTTTGTTTTATTATTATTAATTTTTATTTTATATTTTGGTAGGGGTATGATTGAATAAGGAGATATTTTGGATAAATGCCTTTGGATCGTAATTTTGATCTTAGGAAATTGAAGAAAACGAAATTGGTGAACTAAAAAAAAATAAACAAGTTTTATTGTTTACCATTGCCGATATTTAAGCGTTGGTTCAAAGTTATAAAAAGATAAATCCACTATATGCATGAAACAAAATGAACTTTTAAGCTATTTTTCAGAGGGACAACCCATGACCAAAGACGGGAATTTTGACGGTCTGTTTTGTTATATGTATCGAATTTTCTATTTCTTTCTTTTTTATTTAAACTTGTCTTGATCTTCTCCGGCATCAAGTATAAAAATGATTTCCATACTGGCTAGCCGTATTTCCAATTGAGTCTTTAAGGACTGTATCTACCTTTGTAAGGACCTATGTAAGGTTGTCTCTACGTGGCAAATTGATAGGGCCAGTATTGAATCCCTTGGGCTTAATTAGCAGCCAATGTTTGTCTTCACTCCGGGCCAATTTCCCCCATGATTACCCGCAACTCCATTAATTTACTGTACAAGTGTAAGTGGAACCCCGTTATAACGACCCCCGATAAACCGACCCTTTTTTTCGATAGAATCCCTCTCAATAGTCCGACTTTTTGAAACATCGCTCCTCGCATAAACCGACTATTTCTGATAAGAAACACCCCTTGTATACGACGTTTCCTCTGTACTTTGTAACTATTTTCCTGGAAAGATAATTCACTTCTCTCTCCTTGTTTTTTGAAAAATCAGTTCAATCTTATCTTCCACAGTGTTAACCAAGCGTTATACGATGCTAAAAAAAAGAAGTCTTGTATTATCGCGGAAAAACTTGAGGCCCTTGAAAAAATCGAAAAGGGTGAGTGACTTATCAAAGTAGCTAGTAATTTAGGAGTTGGCGTTACTACTGTGAAGGACTGGAAAAAAAATCGGGACCAATTAATTTCATTTAGTGCGTTGTCAGATGGCCCAACAAATAAAAAAAGACTTAGAAAACCTGCATCAGAGGTATTGGATGAAGCGGTTTGGTTATGGTTTTGCCAAAAAAGAGAGAAAGGAACTCCCCTTTCCGGGCCTCTCATCAAAGCCAAAGCTACATCGTTACATTCATCACTTAATGCAAAAGGAGATTTTCACGCGAGTGAGGGCTGGTTGCATAGGTGGAAAAAAGGCATGGCATTCAACAGTTTACTATCAGCGGTGAAAAATTATCTGCCGACCAAGAAGCTGCGACAGCATTCATCGATTTATTCAGGAACATCTTAGTAAACGAAGAATTGTCAACAGAGCAGGTACATAATTTAGATGAGACAGGCTTAAATTTTAAAATGTTGCCCAATAAAACTCTAGCTGGAAAAAACAATAAAAACATTGTCGGTTATAAACTAGCAAAAGAAAGGCTTACCCTAGCTTTATGTAGTAATGGATCAGGAACTCATAAATTGCCCCTTTTTGTCATTGGCAAATCTCGCAAGCCACGAGCTTTCAAGAATATCAGCAATTTATCTGCTCTACCTGTCCACTATCGAGCTCAAAAGTCGGCATGGATGGATCGTGAATTATTTTCCGAGTGGTTCAATAATGTCTTTGTGCCAGAAGTTGCAAACTACTTAAAAGATAAAAATCTACCCCCAAAAAGCCATTCTACTTCTGGATAATGCTCCTTCGCATCCCACAGACCTCAAGAAAAATGAGGTAAGAACCATTTTTTTACCTCCAAATGTAACTCCCTTGATCCAACCAATGGACCAAGGAGTGATCGAATCACTGAAAAGACGGTACCGATCAAAATTCATGAGCTCCTTGATTGAGAAAACAGCAACAGGTTTTATTCTCATGGAAGCCGTAAAATCCATTAACATTAAAGATGTAATTTATATGTTAGCTGCAGCTTGGGAAGATCTTGGAAAAAACTCTGCCCCAACATCAATGACAATCAAACCGCGGAGGTTCAAGAGAACGAGCATTCCGTGTTTCAGTTCATGCACGATTGGGAATATTTAAACAGTAGCTCTTCCATTGAAACACCTAACCAACGTGAGATTGAGGAATGGCTAAACAGCGATGAACCAGCATACAAGGCTCTGACTGATGATGAACTTATCCAAACGGTTTCAGCTGTAGAAAATGAAGAAGACGACGATGATGAGGACAATGCGGACACTCCAGCCAGCAGCCGAAAAATCAACCATTCAGAGGCACTCGACACTTTCGAGACAGCTCTTCGATATGCTTAACAACAAACCGTCACAAAACCAGATGATATAATTTTTTTAAAAAATGGAGGGATTATGCCTCCATGAAAAGGCGCTCTTGTGTTAAACAAACAAAAATCGATAGTTTTTGGTAATTTGAAAATCTATCTACGCATTATGTACATATGTACATATTAGTCATCGTAAATTTTTTTATTTTTTTTTCTGTTTCATTTATAGTCATAGTTTCATTTATAAGTTCAAAGTCACCAAAGAAGGGTAATTAAGCCGATTCTGGCCCACCTCAATGAATCATTTTGGACTTTGGACCCTAGCCTCGAACCAGCCTTAACCACTGGTCACGTGGCCTTGGACTAAGGACCCTAGCCTCGAACCTACCTTAACCACTGGTCACGTGAGCTATGGGGGGGGGGTTGAATTTAAATTTTTACATCGACCTACCCTTAACCACTCACGTGGTCGGTCACGTGATCATTAGGCAGCCAATCAGAGGCTAGTATTTGGTCACGTGACTCCCTGGCTGGGGATTTAAATTCAAATTCAGTTCAACATTACCACTCACATGATCATTAGACCACGCCCTCTTTTAAGTCACGTGACCGTCACCAGGGCTGCTCGGACAACATTTTATTTTTATTTTGTGTACCCCACCACCCATCGAAGGGCTAGGTACACATATAAGTAACCACTTCTTATATTATAACCTCCGTACGCCATTTTGGTTTTTCTTGCAACTTGAGCGATTGAGGGTTTTAGAAGTGCCATAGTGTACACAGGCGCCATTTTGCTTTTATACTGTTTGAGAGACTTACGGGTTTGGTGGAGCCTGAGTGCGCCATTTTTTATTTTCCTCACGACCATTTTATTGTGAGGGTCTTGCGATCTTCTTCTTTTCGTTAGTCGCCATTTTTGTTTTCAAGTGTGTCGCAGTCCTTTTCTTTTCGTTCGTTACCATTTTATTGCGATTCTCGGCTTAAACAAACTTAGAGATAAATAGATCTAATACTAATTAGGACTTTTTAATCTCTCTTATTTTTTAATAATTTCGACTTTGAACCTTATTCTGAACCCTCTGTTTTTAATCTTTTAGTGTAAACAATGTGAATAATTTGAACTGGTTAAACCTAAAATATAAACACTGATATGTAGACCATTATCTTCCAATCCCTTCGACGAATGTAAACATGGGACTTTGAACTTGTATAATCCCTAAAATATAAACAAACAGAGATAAATAGATCTGTTACTATGGAGGATCTAGCGATCCTCTTCTTTTCCTTCACCGCTATATAGATCACGTGACTTACGGGTTTGGTAGAGGCTGAATGTACTCGGCCGGCATTTTGTTTATAAGGATCTTGCTATCCTCTTCTTTTCGTACGCCGCCATTTTACTTATGTGGGTCTCGCGATCCCCTTCTTTTCCTTCACCGCCATATTGGTCGCGTGGCCTACGGGTTTAGTGGCCTGTACTCGGCCACCATTTTGTTGTTTTTTTAACGCCACCAGTTTATTAAGTGGGTCTCGCGATCCTCTTCTTTTCGTTCGCGCCTAGTTTATTACGAGAGACTCACAATCCTCTTAATTTTGTTCACCGCCATTTTTATTACAAGAGTCTCGCAACCTTTCTCTTTTTGTACTGGTTAAACCTAAAATATAAACACTGATATATAGGACCTTTATCTCCTAATCCCTTCGATGAATGTAAACAAGGGAGTTTGAACTTGTATAATCCCTAAAACATAAACAAACTGAGAGATAAATAGATCTGTTACTATGTAGGACTTTTTAATCTCTCTTATATTTTAATACTTTCGAATTTGAACTATAATACTTTCTATTTTAGTTTCCTCGGCGAATATCAACAAAGCATAATTTAGTTCCCTAAGGATTGCATTTCGAACAGGCAATACCTAAAACATAAACACCGATATTGGTCTCGATCATCATCTTCATCAGTTAAATCTTTCGGTCGAAGTGAAGAAATTTTAAACCACTAATAAATTACTTATAGGAGTAGGATATGTGACGTCATTATTATCAGATAATAGAACTGCCAAATGTTAAAAATGTACGAATGGTCGTGTTATTTTCTTTTTTTTAACTAAAGCATAAAATAGTATATTTATTTTTTAATATCTTCATGAAATTTAAAGGTAGATTATGTTTCAAACAGTGGTAACATATAAAAAATAAAATACACCAGATTATAACTCTTAAAAATTAAGAAAAAATTAATACAGAAGAAAAAAGAAAGGAAATCAATCGACTTACACGTTTCCGGAGGTGTTGTTTAATAAAGCACGCTGGAACGAAGACTGAGAAAGAATTCATACCTACAAGACTATTAACCAACCAATTTGTTTACTTTTTAGGGATTATACAAGTTCAAAGTCCCTTGTTTTCTATCATCGAATGGATTAAAAGATATAACTTTATATATCATCGTATACGTTATAGTATTTACCAGTTCAAAGTACATTGTTTACACGATTATACGAACAATATGGTGGCCTGGCACAACTAAGTCACTTAAAAGAGGGTGTGGCCATGTGAAGAATCACGTGAGTGGTTAATGTAATGTCGAGCTAAATTTAAATTTAAATCCCCCGCCATGGGTCACGTGACCAAATACTCTAGCTTCCGATTGCTGCCTTATGATCACGTGACTGCAAGTGTGACCGCATCGCCATTTTGTTGTTATGCTGTTTTAGAGACTTACGTGTTTGGCAGAGGCTGAGTGTGACCGCCCGCCATTTTATTATGAGTATCTCGCGACTCTTTTATTTTCTATCACCCTATCGGAATTCGATCACGTGACTCTTGGTGGGGGATTTTAATTCAAAAGTGATCGCCGCCATTGTATTATGAGGGTCTCGCGTTATCACCCCACCAACGTTGATAGACGAGGTACCCACTTTTATACTATAACAGTGGCTGAGTGTGCCAGACCGCCATTTTGTTTTTCCGTTACTGTTTGAGAGACTTACAGGTTTGACAAGCCATTTTATTATGAGTATCTTGCGACCCTTTTCTTTTCCTTCACCCAATCGGAATTCGGTCACGTGTCTCTTGGCGGGGGATTTTAATTCAAATGTAGCTTCACATAACCTTACCCACTTACGTGACCAATAGGCCGCGCCATCTTCCAAGTCAGATGACTGTTAGGCCGCACGCTATTATTGATCACGTGATCGCCAACTATAAGCTCCCTCCGCCATTTTGGTTTCCTTGCGACCTAGGAGACTTAGGCTTTAGGAACTGGCTGAGTGTGCCCGACCGCCATTATGTTTTTTCTTGTAATTTTGATTTATTTTGTTTACCCCTCATCACTTATCTAAGGACCAGGTAACCACTTTTTATACAATAACCTTCTTTCGCCATTTTGTTTTTACTTCAACTTAGGAGATCTGAGCTTTTGACAGGGGCTGAGTGGGTCCGGTCGCCATTTTATTTTTCTGATGTTTCAAATATTTGTGTATTTATGTATGTATGTATTTATTGTGTATAGCAACATTTAATTCCCTAAGGTTTGGATTTTGAACAGCAATACTTAAAACATAAATACAGATATTGGTATCGGTTATCACCTTTATCAGTTAATTCTTTCAGTCGAAGTGAAGAAACATTAAACCACTAATAAATTACATATAGTAGTAGGACAAGTGACGTCACTATTATCAGCTAATAGAATTGCCATATGTTAAAAATATAAAAATAGTCGTGTCAATTATTTTTAATTTCCTTATACCTGCTTTATTCATTGCAACCTTCCCAGCTGTTACGTAATCTTCATCAATCCAATGGAATACTTACGTTATTGAAGCGGAGTGTGCCAGGCCAACATTTTGTTTGTATAACCGTGTAAACAATGTACTTTGAACTTTAATCTCTAAATGAGTTGTAGCACTTTGTAATCTCCTCTATCTTTAAATTCTTTAGACTTTGAACCATAATCCTCTTTCTTTTAATTCTTAATTTAAATGTAAACAATATATTTTCTACTTTAATCATACAGCTATAGCACAAAGTAGGATATTTATTTTTTAATCTCTTCCTGAAATTTAAAGGTATATCATGTTTCGAACACTGGAAACATAAAAAATAAAATACAACACATTACAGAAGAAAACAATTTATTTTATTTAAATAAGATACATACATTTATTATTATTTTTTAATAAATGTTAGATCGTCTTTATATTCTATTCTTCAATTATAAATTGAATTAGACAAAAAAAAAATGGGTTTTTAAATTAGGTGAACAATAAATGGTAATATACATA
>NW_027111807.1:42552-47884 GCF_000696795.3 Halyomorpha halys
CATTAAGAACAATATTAGAGATATCTGGAGCAAGGCAGTTCCCCAAGCCAGGTAACCAGAATTACAGCAAAGTTCTAAAGCAGCAAGAAATGCACCCGGACCATATTCTATTCATCTATACACACGGTCAATTAAGAATCTTCCAGTAAAATAAGGAATTTCGATATTTTATTTTGATAATTTCATATCCCTTTCTATATTCGACATTTTTACTAATATCGATTCAGAAGATTAGAAAAACTATTCCAGTATTATTTTCTCATCGAAATATCGATATTTGGCTTAAAAAGATTAAGAAAGTTTTATAAAAAGCAAGTAAATAGTTTTCTGATATTTTAAGTTTATAAATCCATGTCCCTTTCCATATTTACACTGTTATCAATATCGATATCAAAGATTAGAAACGATGTTTCGATATTTTATTTTATAGAAATATCGACATTTTATGAAAGAAACTATAACATTTTATGAAAAGCATTAAAATAGTTTTTGAATAGTTTAAACTGATAAATTCATGTCGACATTAGACATTCTTACTAATATCGATATAGAAGATTAGAGAAACTTTTCCGATATTTTTTTATCGAAATATCGATATTTAGTTTAAAAAGATTAAGAAAATTTTATAAACAGCAGACAAATAATTTTTCGATATTTTAAATTGATTAAATCATATTCCTTTCGATATTCCACATTGTTGAAAATATTGATATCTAAATCTTCACACAATTATCTAACTATTCACAGATTAATATTCATGAGGAAATGAGTTACATTATTGGTTCCCAAACGGTTTTCCTATTGCCTCTTTTCTAGGAAAAATATGACGTAGCGTCACCTGGAAATTAAATTTTTTTAAATTGTAATTGCAATTTATTGGAAATATTTATGTATTAATGTTTATACCTTTTTTGTAAAATACAGCAGAGAAAGGTGTACATTAGCAACGTTGAACTTTGAAATTATGAAACTATTTAATGAATAAAAATATTAAATAGAAAACGAAAATTCTCTCAAATTAATATACTACTGAATTCGAAAACTGTCACAAACTGATTTCATGACAGATTTTAGAGTTAACTTACAACATGAAACTCAGAAATTCTATGTTTACAGATTAATAAAAAAAGCACTACTAACAGTAAACGGATTAACGACTGCCTTAAGTCAGGCGTGGGGACTAAAAGCGGAAGTTCTGAGGATTACATATAAAGGTGCAATAGTTCCGAAACTTGTTCTTGTTCTTATCTAAGAATTCTTATAATTATAAGTGAAAAATGTCAATAGATTGCCCGTTCTTTTGGAAAAATGTTTCCAAACGGTAATTTTAGGAGGCATCTTAATTATTGAGAAAAAATCAAGTACACAGAAACTTAAATAGTCGCTCTCGTCGCTCTATAAACCCTCATGAAAAACTTGAACCCCAATCATGGTTAGAATAGGTTGGTCACCTGTAGATAACTAGGCAAAAATCAGCAGAGCCTTCCATACAATATTTCTTGTATGGAAGGCTCTTTTATGTTGCCTGCGTCCTATCGGGAATACTACCAATTCATACAATTAAAAAACTGGTAACACTTAATTACAATTAAAAAGCAGAACCGAAATTACAATGACATCGGACAAAACAGTATTGAATTATAAGTATATGCAAAACAATGGCAACATTCATCACTAAAAGTCCAACTAACGCAGCACATTGATGACAATACCGACTTACTATCGAAATTTAAATAGAGGGAAACAAAACACGGGATGCGCTTTTACATCTCAGTATAATAACATTTACTATGAAAAACAACACAGGCTAGGTCTACTTTGTTTGAGTAAACAAACATAAAAATTAGCAGGAGTTAGGAGTTATGAGGTTCATTATCATTAAGGCCGCGTACTAAATCCTCTGACAGACAGACCACTCCGCAATATCTAATAGCATGTACACTCACGACAAAGTATTAATAGACTCTAATAAATCTGAAATACCACGACTTAGTGATTGAGGAAATTATACATGATTTTATTAAACCATTAATAAGAACACAAATCTCAATCTCAAAGGATTTATAGTGGCTTTTAGAAAAAACTGAAAATCAAATTATAACAGAGCTTAGCTTATACCGTTTGCTTCATACTCAGTATATTACCAACACTTACATCACCAGGATCTGTAGCGCTTGGCATTCAACCATTTTTAATAAAGAATACTATTTTAGATACTCAAAATTACTGTTTAAACTAAAACTCACTAGTAAATTTATCATTAAAAGCAAGTTAACACCAATTTTGCAAGTTTGTTGCATTTGAGTGATTTGTTAATAAAAGGCCCATTGATTTATCACATAATCCAATGGTTTCTGTTTGGTTTGAGTCTTTGAGTCGCTAAGGCTCTGCTCTATATATTAATGTATTAACGATATTTGTTTTTGTATGAATTAATCATCCAAATTAAAACATGTTCAAGTACTGGTATCTAGATCCTAATAAAAAAATATTGCATTTTTAAAATTCATATAGTAAGAGAATAATTTCTAAACTTACAGATTATGTTTTAAAAATCAATATTTTTTTTTTTAATTTTCAAGAGGAATTTCACAACTTCACAACGGTAAATACGATTTTAATGCTGCACTATTACAATCGTATGTTGCGTGAACTTACGATGCATCAAAAAAGTATTGGCGCATCTTCTTGTTCTATAAATCTCAATAGGATTAAGATATTTTCCACAACTAATATGGGAAGTTTAGGGCTGCATGTCGTGGAATGGTACAAGTAAGTTTATAGAGGGTATTGTGATTGCAGAAAAATATGTCGACATTATGCGGCATAATTTAAAAAAGTGGTGCCAAAAAGCTGAGAATAAAAGATACTTTTATTTTCCAAGACAATGATCCAAAGTACACGGCAAACAAAACGAAAGAGTGAATGTTGTAGTGTTCCGAAGGCAACTTAAAATCAGTCTCCAGACATTAATGCTATAAAACACAAATATTAACAATAGGAACTAAAAATTAGAAAGAATTAAATTTCTTCAAAAAATGTGGTAAAGGAAACTTTGTCTGAGCAATTGCGGAAAATTAGTCAAGAAATAACACCAAATCTTGTTTCATCAATGCCAAGATCACAGGCAGTATGACAACGGGATAACAATCTATGAGATGACAACGGTTTGATAATAAAATATTAGTGTCATCAGGTTCAAATTTATAAAATATGCACATAATAAAATGTGTGCCAATACGTTTTTGACTTTTTAAAAAGGATGATTTCATTATTTATTTTTCAAATTTTTAATATTTCTTTTACAATATTATGTTTTATGAAATTTTATTATTTAAAAGTAAAATTTTTAATTTTTAAAAATGAAATGTAAAAAAAAATGTGACAATACTTTTTTAACCCACTTTGTAACTTAAAAGAAAGTTGTGAAACACGTAAAAATGAAAACAATATTTTCAGAAATATAAAGATTAGTTTTGTTCAATATTGGGATGTATCATTCTGTCATCATTAATGATTCATATTTATTTCGATATTTCACATTGTTGAAAAAATCGATATCGATATTTCTATATTTTTTAATAGAAATATTGATGTTTGGTTTTAAAAGTAAGGAAATTTTATAAAATGCATAAACATAGTTTTTCAACATTTTAAATTGATAAATTCATGTTCCTTTCGATTTTTTACATTGTCTTTAATATCTATATCAAAGATTAGAAACGATATTTCGATATGTTATTTTATAGAAATACCCATATTTTAAGAAAGAAAACTTTGACATTTTATAAAAATCTAAAATAAGGAATTTCGATATTTTATTTTGATAATTTCGGTATTTAACATTGTTGATAATATTTCAATATCTTTCCATCGAAATATCGAAATTTGTTTTACCTTGTTATTAATATCGATATAAAAAATGTGAAAAAGCATAAAAATAGTTTTTCTATATTTTAAATTGATAAATTCATGTTCTTTTTAATATATTGCATTGTTATTAAGATTGATATAGATGATTAGCAACAATATTTATTTTTATAGAAATATTGATATTTTTCATTGTTATTAATATTGATATCAAAGATTAGAAACGATATTTCGATATTTTCCCATTCGAAATATCGATATTTGGCTTAAAAAGATTAAGAAAATATTATAAAAAGCATAAAAATAGTTTTTCGATATTTTAAATTGATAAATTCATGTTCCTTTCCACATTTTACGTTTTTATTAATATCGACATCGAAGATTAGAAACGATATTTCGATATTTTATTTTATTGAAAAATGGATATTTTATCTTTTATAAGTATAACATTTTATGAAAAGCATGAAAATGATTTTTCGATATTTTAAATTGATAAATTCATGTTTCTTTCGATATTTTACATAGTAATTAATACCAATATCGAATATTAGAAACGATATTTCGATATTTTATCATCGAAATATCAATATTTGGCTTAAAAAGATTAAGAAAATTTTATGAAAAGCTTGAAAATATTTTTCGATATTTTAAATTTATAAATTCATGTTCCTTTCGATATATCCTTTTCATTGTTATTAATATCGGTATAAAATATTAGAAAAGATATTTCCATATTTTGTTTTTATAGAAATATCGATATTTTATGAAAGAAAACGATAACAGTTTATTAAAAGCTAAAATAAGGTATTTGGATATTTTATTTTTATTATTTCATATTCATTTCGATATTTAACATTGTTGAAAATATGAATATAGATATTTCGATATTTTTTTAATAGAAATATCGATATTTTGTTTTAAAATTAAGGAAATTTTATAAAAAGCATAAAAAATGTTTTTTAATATTTTAAATTGATAAATTCATGTTCTTTTCGATATTTTACATTTTGATTAATATCGGTATAAAATATTAGAAACGATATTTCGATATTTTATTTTATAGAAATAATGATATTTTATGAATGAAAACTATAACATGTTATTAAAAAAAAAAATCGATATATTATTTTGATGATTTCATATTCATTTCGGTATTCAACATTGTTGATAATATCGATTTAGATGATTAGCTACGATTTTTTGATTTTTTTTTTCAGAAATATCGATATTTCGTTTTGAAAGATTAAGAAAATTTTATAAACAGCAGAAAAATAGTTTTTCGATATTTTAAATTGATTAAATCAGGTTCCTTTCGATATTTGACATTGTTGTAAATATCGATATATAAATCTTCTCACAATTACTAGAGCTAACTATCCAGAGATTAACATTCACGAGGAAATGAGCTACATTAGTGATTCCCAAACGGTTTTCCTACTGCCTCTTTTCTAGGAAAAATACG
>NW_027111808.1:0-1106 GCF_000696795.3 Halyomorpha halys
TATCCTGCG
The DNA here is from genome assembly GCF_000696795.3 of Halyomorpha halys. NCBI lineage: Eukaryota > Metazoa > Arthropoda > Insecta > Hemiptera > Pentatomidae > Halyomorpha > Halyomorpha halys. The sequence goes on from NW_027111808.1 coordinate 10, forward strand.
GTCCAACCAGATTGTCAGAGGCTATTTCCACAGCAACGATCATTAACTGGAGTCCAGGTTTATATAAACAGAATCTGATAACCTTCGTTAAATTCTCTTTCTGGACGTTTTCTAATTTTAGCTATTTTTTAATGTTCCTCGATTCAACTAACTTAAGTCTCCCCTTTCCTAGAAAAATGGATAAATGAATCCTTCATCATTCCTTTCTCTTTGTAATGTTTGTATGTTGTTCTCATTTAGCCATATCGAAGCCCTGCAAATTAAGGTTTTTGTCTACGATATTTTGAGCCCCTCTTGCGGCACACGGACTTGTTGGTTTTTTTTAATGGCATAAAATATCACAGACCATCAACATCATTTATTTCTTATTTAATTTAGCTTATATTTGTTTTATTTCATTTCCTTTTTTTTTTTTATTAATTTTTTTATTTATATTTGTTTGTGATATACATATTTTTTAAATCTTTGTGCCAGTAAACCTTTTGATTTTAAAAAATGAAATTATAATTTTATAGTTTTATTATCGTCTCTAAGGGTTTTTGAAATATCCGGGTCTAATCCTAAACTATCGCGGTTTGACGTGAAATATGGGCATTGTGGTATTCATGTATTTGGAGTTCTGACTGATATTCTTTTAGAGTGCTACAGCTTAATGGCATCTGGTATTTTCACCAATATTAAATCCATTTATTATTACGAAAGCCAGTATGATAGAAGAGACTATGTAAGAATTATATAGGAAGCATTGCATTGTATGTTGATGAGCCGGGACATCATTGTTCACCCTGGGTCGTTACCTGTAGCGCTTCCGTATCCTCTCGGGTCGCAGGAAGTCATCATATCCAATATGTCCATTCCACTCTTAGTCTATATTACATAGATTTATCCATGAAAAGCTAACAATAGATTTTTTATAATAAACATTTTTACTATTAAAGTTATATTAATGCTAATCTTTTTAATTATATTATTTCAATTTCTTGAGGCAAGGTAATTATTTATTAAATAAATCAAAACTTGTATCCTTTTTTGTCTCAACACATTTTATTTCAACAGTCCAACGTTTCGGCCATTTTAGCCTACCTCAAGGACATCTT
>NW_027111809.1:0-667 GCF_000696795.3 Halyomorpha halys
TTTCTCCCATCCCCACAATTTTCTTCACGTTTTTAGGGACTTCGTACCTCTCCAACTTTAGTTAGAGCGATAAAAAAATGTATGAAAATGTTATTGTTAGGAGAGAAATACCTTTTAAGGGCAGTCTCGATTTTTTTCACTCTCAACTACAATTTTTTGTTAGCAGTTTTTAACAATTAAATCATACTTCATGTTTTACTAACTAAAATAGGACTTTACTGACCACTGCCCACGATTTTTATTGTATGTTTGACTGTTTATTAATTTGAAAAAAAAATTTACCTAAGTTTTGGAAGGAAAAATTTTAGTAAAATACAAAGTTGTACTACCCCACTTCATAGGGTTGCTAATCACACAGCATACTTATTTTAGTCTAATCAAACACTATTTTTAATCTTATGATAAATAATCCTAGACAAGTATATAATAATAAAACAATAATTATAATCATTAGCAATATATAACATTTAAACATGGCTTTTTTTCTCTTTTTTTCCCCCCCTTTTCTTTTTCCCTTTCTATCCTTTCCCTTTTTCTCTTTTTTTTTTTCTTTTCCTGCTCTTCTTTTCCCTTTTCATATTTTGGCTTCACCCCAATGTGTCTTTTCCAGAATAATGGATAAAATATTGACTGAGATATTTAAGTAAAAAAAAATGTTAATAAATAA
>NW_027111809.1:3397-3748 GCF_000696795.3 Halyomorpha halys
CTAGAAACTCTACCCGAAACGTCGGCACATTAAAATAAGTTAACCATACTTATTTGTGTTTTTCATTGACCGCACCCCCAACCATCTTCTCCTCATATAATATATATAATTTTTTCAGTCTCAATTTTATATTTTCTTTCAAACGTAAGTTACATCTCTGTATCTTATTATCTGTTATTAACTAATTCTTAACTACAATCTTGTTTTGTATTCTATATTGTTCTTTATTAGATGTTATTAAAATCGGTACAGTTCTATAAATCTTGAGTCCTATCAAGACTACCTGTGTTACTTCAGTTTACAACAGTAGTATACTAGAATAACATTTGTGTACAGAATTGTTCGGAATTT
>NW_027111810.1:0-1044 GCF_000696795.3 Halyomorpha halys
TACGTTCTATTCCTAAAACTTTTTCTTACCACCACCCTTAGTAGTCCAGTGACACAGCATTGACTGATAATTAGATTATGAGCGGAAATGAGGAATCAATAACTTTCCGTTGTATTGATTACTTGGTACTTAAGCCAAGAAGGAAAACTACTAGTACAAGAGCCAGGAAGAAAAAAAAGCAGTTATCTCACCCCAATTTTTCATTACTTTAATGAAAACTATGTATAATTACTAGTCAAAATTGATGAGTCTGCCAAGTATAGGTAGGAGGAATAAAAAATGGCGTCGTTTCAAAGCGATAAAAAAAACTAATTTTTCATTCGGAGCTCTATATCTTGAAAAGTAGGAACAACACAAGAAAACCTAAGAGAACGTCATTTAAAGAAGAGTAAATTCGCTAAAATATGAGCCCTAATAGAGTTATTTACGTTAAATAGTTTTCGAGATATAGCTTTTTAAAAAGCAACATTTCATAAAAATGTTGTATGGGACGAAATGAAAGATCAGTAGTTAGTGAATTTATTTTGAAAAATTTATATCTCAAATACCATTTGACGTACAGGTGTCTATTTGCATTCAAATTAAAGCTAGTTTAATGAGCTTAACAATATTTTATGATGTGTATCTTCGTAGGAGTTAGGAGGTTACATGAAATTTTCTAAAATAAATTGATTTATAGTTGTTCGGACAAATTTTCATTTTCCAAATTCATATCCATATGTGAATATCATAAAAACTACTACCCCTACGAAGATAAGTGTCATACACTACTTTATAGCAAGTTAAATTTCCTTTATTTTGAGTGTTGGCAGACATGTGTGCGTCTTATGGATCTAGAGATATATTTTTTAAAAATCCAAAATTTTATACGAACAACTAGAAATTAACATTTTGAGAGTTTATTTTAGCAAATATCATGAAAACTACTATTCCTACGAAGGTAAAGGTCATAAACTTATTTATAGTCCATTAAACTAACTTTAATTTGAGTGCTAATAGACATCTGTACGTCTCATAGTTCCTGAGATATATATTTCTCAAAAT
>NW_027111810.1:3044-3883 GCF_000696795.3 Halyomorpha halys
AAAAAAATATTTAAAAAAATGACTATGGTCTTTATTACTCACTAAGCAATAGTTCAGTGACCAATAATATTGGCAAATGATGGAGCAAATCGCTTTCCATGATTGGGAAATACCAGTTGTCCTAATTTTAGAGTTATTCTTTTGTGCTTGGTAAAGTTTCATTTCCGTATTCTATAGGGCGTATTGTTGTTATCACAAGTTCTTTGACAATTTTGAATAATAATTTTTATGTATTTGATAAAAAATAAATATCTGTTTCACCAATAGTTCAAAAACTAAATGACTTAAAAAAAATAAACAAAATCTATTCTTAAAATAACACTATTTCAAATTAAAAATCTTATTTTTAGTACATTTAATATATATCTACTCCTAATATGATAGAATTGACCTGTGTTTTATTATATATTTTTTCGTACCCTTCATTAAAATAAAATTAGTAATTCATACAAATATAATACATGAAATGTATTATATATACTTTACTGAGTCTTCTCCCTTTGATTTCCTTGTGGTATTAGTTGATATAAGTCCAGCTAAGGTGGTATAGTCTAGCTATAGCCTAAGACTATGTCATGGTATTAATGCAACGTGAAGGGACCGCTCCGCTGGTGTGTTTTAATGCTTAAATTAAAAAAAAAAATTATTTTCAAGCCATTTTCTTTTTAAGAAAGAGGGCAACATCCAATAAATTCCTGGATCAACCAGAAAAAAAAGTTTTTATTTCTCTAATATCCTTTTTTATTGTTTACGTGTTATTACGTATCCGTTTCATTTTATATCCAATAGTCTACGTTATTTCTTTTTTATATATACTCGTTATTGTACATCTTATTTTT
>NW_027111810.1:6078-6387 GCF_000696795.3 Halyomorpha halys
TCAACCCGGAGACTGAAGTCTAGACTGCTGCAGGACATTCTGTTATAAACTTTAATAATTATAAAATTAATTCATAGTCACACTACCTCAATTTTGCTTTTTATTATTACTCATTTTATTTATTCATTATTATTTTTTATTTATTTAATTTTTCTATTTTCTTCTCTCGTCCCTTTTTCAAATTAACTTGTTTCTTTTAACTATTAGAGAGCAAATGTTTGTTTTATTTAAGTGTACCAATATCATTTTTTTTGTTATCAATTTTACATTCCTCTTTTTTAAGAAGCATTACTCTTATCTTTTTATTTT
>NW_027111811.1:0-3203 GCF_000696795.3 Halyomorpha halys
AATGAACCAATTTCAGTAACTTCTATGGGGTTCTAGATGGTAAATCCGTTTACAGATGGGAAATTTATTATTCCGTATTCAAATGAGAAGAAAAGTAAATTTGCCCCGAAAGTGCTGCCATCTCTTGAAAAAAAAACTTACTAAAAATCGGTACATTTAGCCTTAATGAAAGGTTGCTCGCCCGTCGTCCCAGCGCCCTTTCAACAAACAAACTTTTTCTCTACTTGTCGTCTTGGCTTAGTCTGGTATACATCGCTACATTTTGTGGTAAACATTCCAACTTAATAAAGAAAGAATGTTATGTTTCTGGTTTCTTTCTCTATTGGCTTCTAATAGTTCTGGAGCTCACCGCATGGATCCTAGTCCATACGACATATATCTTCAAATAAATTCAAAAATTAATTTCTCTCACATATAACATGAAGTCGCATTTTTGGCCTTACTGAATTTCCTACTAATCAGAACATTAATTAAACATTAAGAATACGGTCCTTTTTGTTCGACTACAACTTCTAGCCGGTATATTACACTCACAATATTAATTCGCATTATTTTAAAGTAATGAAAGACCAATTAATTCTGAGTCAAATGAGTCTTTAATTCTGAGTCAAGTAGTATATGGGAGTGGCGTGGCTCAGTAGTAAGGCACTGTGCTACTAATTTCAAGGATTTGGGTTCGAATCCGGCTGTGACACACAATTATTCTGTTACTGTACCCGTGAGTCAGACCTATAGGTTTTTTAGGTATATACCTTCGGTGTGAACCCTAAATTGGGGGAAAACTGGCGGTCGAATGTGATTCTGACCTGATCTCCTTCTTGTACAACTGTTGGTCTCGTAACGGTACTCGTTTACAAAGATGATCCTTCATAGATATCCTTCGTAGGTTGTAGTGGTATTTTATATTTATTGAGTATGTCGTTAACCCAATAATGAAATGTCTTTTTTTTTTAATTTTGCCAAAAACTGGGAATTATTAGAATAATTAAGAATTATAGCACTGTATGTGAGTGCACTCTTTACACGGAAACGCATTTCTCGAGATCCTAAAATGGTCACTAAGTGTATAATTATTTTTAAGTTTTATTTTATTTATTTTTTTATGAAGAGACTTACTTGGAATCCACGCACAAAACTAAAGACAAGAAACTGCTCGTAGATTCCGAGTGCTACAATACTTACTTGACAAACGCTCTAAACTTCCCATTCACTACAAAAAATTAGTATACACTACGATAATCAGACCAATTTGGACATATGGAATTGAGCTCTGGGGCTCTACCAAACCCATCCAATTCTTACAATCCAAAATCCTACGTAAATCCTTGATGCTCCTTATTACGTCACAAATAAACTCATTCACAAAGACACATTCACACCTTAACATCCCATTCGTTGGAGATTTGACCCAAAAGAGATATGCGTCTTTTCATTCCAAACTCCTTAACCATCCTAACCCATTAATTCTTAATCTTTCATCCTTAACAATCCCTGATAATCCTCCGAGGCGTCTGAAAAGAAGATGGCCACGGGACCAATGGGTGGTTCCTTCCCAAGATTTTCAAGTTTATATGTAACATACTACATATTTAGCTATTGTATTATTTTGTACAGTTGTAAATCACATTAAAGAAATAATTTTAAAATATATATATATTTTTTTTATGGACTGTAAATCCTAAACAAAAGTTTTAGTTAACAAATTAAATTTTTTTTTCTTTTCTAACTATAATATGTATAATGAACACTGTTATTGTAGGATATACCCATATACAATTGATTTATTTTTAGTTATTTATTACATATCAACTATGTTCTATATGTTTGTTAAAAATAAACCGAAATTAAAAAAAAAAATTGAAATAAAATAAAATACAGATCGTTTCCAGATGATTTTTTTCAGCAAGATATGTTTTGCCCTCGTATGTTTATATATGTCGCATAGAGATAATAAAAATAGAATTTTTTTATTTATTAAAATACGTAGCTGCTTTTTGGCATCTCAAGTTGCAAAGCACGATACTTTTTTTATATTGTTTTGGATTGTTCTCTGGAAGACTTCTAAAATCCTTGACCATGAACTAAACATAATTTTCCTCAAATCTCACGCAGACTTTGTTTAATCCTTGGAACTTTTCATTTTAATATATCAAAAATATTATTTTATCTTTTCCCTAATTAGGTTTCTAGGGAAATCACCTTACAGAGTTTTTATTTTAATATCTCCTGTGAATTAATCTACCTTAGGATTTATTCAAATCTCCATTTTTGTTCTTTCCCTGCGACATATAAACGGGTTTGTGTTTTTGTTTGATTCCTATTTCGGATTATAACAGTTTACAAAAAATAAGGGACGATTGGAAGAAATAATGAGTCAATTTGTATTTACTCATTTACGGTATCCACATTTAGTTTTGAATGCATCGAAGTTTGAAGGCCGCCCGTAGTTTAGTGGTTAAGACACAGTCTTACTAATTTTATGTCTATGGGCGGTGCCGGTTCGAATCCGGTCGGGGGCGTTAACTTTTTTCATTGAGTGGTGGTCCCACGAAATGAAAAATTTTGACCCCCAACCTTGGTTAGGCCGTATAGAAATCCAATGGGAGTCTTGGCCGGAAAAAAAAATCTTTGTTTAAACAATATTACATTCCACTTCGAATGACTACCCTCATAAATGACCTGTCCATATTGCACATGAACTGACGACATATCACCATCGGGGCAGCCATTGTATAATAACAAACAACCGTAGCATGTAGCTTACTACTATACCTTCTTGATGGAATCATTACGTTATGGTTCGACATAATATCGTTTAATTTATTAATTAAAGAATTAATATTAAATATATTTATTTATTATCGATAAGTTTTACTGTAATAGAAGGAAAGAAATGCTAACTGTAAGGAAAGTTGACCGTAGATTAATATGTAGAGATGTTCGGGGGTACGGTCTGCCAATAAACTAAAAAATATCTATTTCTGCTAACGTTTCGACCTGAATTTCTGGTCTTCAGCAGGCCTAAAAAAAAATAATAACCATCATTCAGAGAACATAAAAATATAATATAAAATATATTCTCTTAATCGTTATGTTTCTCTGTATGAGGTTTGTTGTCTCTTTTTTTTTTTTTTTTATTAGCCCTGATGAAGACCTGAAATTCAGGTCGAAACCTCTGTTCGAATATATATATTTTTGTTTAT
>NW_027111811.1:3756-23338 GCF_000696795.3 Halyomorpha halys
TATTGCTTAAATGAAAATAATAAAAGATAATAACTCTAAGTTAAACACGAATGGGGAGCGGTATTTCTAAAATTATTTTTGCATCTATGAGTCTCTTTGTGATTAAAAGTGAATGTAATTTTATTTAAAACAGTTCATATGATTTAACGGAAAAAATAAATTCATTTAAATTTTTTGAGGTTAATGACTTCTATTTTGAATGAAATATTTATTAAATATTCATAATATTGTACAACGTTTCGGGACCACTGTCCCATATTCATGCAATTTAAAACCTTCAACAATAACAAAACTATCATAACAACAGTCTTCATCCTTATTTATTTTAATTTACACAATAATATTCACCTCATGATTTCATATGGGAAATCATGTCAACATTTTGTGCATCTTGATCTCTCCTTAGCACAGCAATTATATATTTCATTACTACCTCTTTGGACCTTATCTCCATGTCCAGTGTGCTCTTTGGTTACCTCCCTGTTTTTTACAAGTCCTGTTTTGTATTTAGCATTAACTTAGTGATTTTTTTACATAAACCCGTTCATTTCATCTGATTTTTATGTTTTTATTTTATTAACTTTAATTTAACTATTTATAATGTCGGCGTAATGTGTATTTAAGTGTTTAGTGTCAGTTTTATAGTTTACTGTGTTTTGTATTTTTTTTTGTTATATGTATAGCTTCTATAAATCTTCTGCTTTTTGTATTTTGTGCTGTATCTATTATTTTAAAAAATAAATAACATTTTTGCGCTTGTCCTGAAGATTTTGAAAAACGGACAAGATACGTTTCGAAATTTCATTACTTTTGTTCAATTTTGTTTTAACACGTTTTTGTTATATTATCTAATGTTTTTTTTTCTTTTCTTTTGCAGGTAAGGCTATATTATCTGCTGGACTGTATTCATAATTATATAAGTAAGTCAGTCATTGATTTTTTTAAGCTATCTAATGTAGGACTAATGCCTAATTGAGTCAGCTCTGTGGGTGCTAGAGCCATCCTGGGGCACACTCAGCCTCAGGTTAGTGGATACTTTTAACTGGGAGAAACGCCTCTGGTTTCTGTGTGATAATAAACAACTCATTTCCTTGCACAACGGTTGTTCAAGATACAGTATTACATTACATTATTACCGTACCGTAGACTTTTCTAAAGCAATTAGAGTTGTTACCAATTAACTTAAGTTTCAGGTACAATCTATGGAATACTCAAAAGAGTTTTTTTATTACCTTTTACAATATAATTTTTTTTTTTTTTTTTTTTTTGTGAGATATGCCACTATTCAACCGAAGCTGCTAGATATTTCAAAGAAAAAGATCGTTTCTTCTTTTATTGTGTTAAACGTCGCTGGCCGTTAACAATATGAGGGTCTAGGCTGTCATTATTCTGTTAGTGAATTAAAGTTTTTGGCTTCAACTGATTTTTTTAGGGATGATTTAATAGATTTTTATTTTATTTTTTTAATTTGTATTTTAAAGGAATAAAATTGATGATTCCTCTTATAAGGTGAAACACTTAAAATAACAAATATTTTAATATTTTTAAAAATATTCAATTTCCCATCTCCCACGTTTTTTAGAACCCAGTATCCCAAATATAAAATAGGAGGATCAAGTAATAGTGCGCTATTATGACATGTTTCTGAAGGATTATTTATATTTATATATTTTTTATTTACATATGTAACCTAAACGTAATATGACTGGTGGAAATAAATATCGAGAGAAGACAGATACTAACACAGAGAAGGAGACCCCAGGTGGGCTACAGGTGGGGAGCCAAGCCCTTATCGATCTAACCGGTAGGTTGGTAAACACCGGTCTCTCTCCCACTTAGCTCTTATCAAATGCAACTTCTACCAGACCCTAAGGATTATCATACTATTGCTATTGAGGAGTATCGGCATCGAACCTTTGGGTTCCTCGTGAAAATAATAATAAAGAAACACTACAGATGTAAATAACAGTATAATAATAATAAAATAATAGATAAATAATATAATACCAGATCAAAGAAAATTAAAATAAAATTTTATCTTAACACGCATTCACACCATATGTACAATATTTACAGTTCAGCTTGAGAACTTTGAACCAAGCTATGCAATCCTCGTGTGCAAGGCTATGCAGGACTCCAAAAAACATAAAAGTAATACAAAATTAGTGTCATTTTGTTTCACCACTTTTTTCTCCTCTTAGGCTCTTGGACTACGTGTCACATTGGCAGGACTCCAACAGCAAATTCATAAAAGACCTCGAAGCCTGTGTTTTTTTAAGCTTCTGGGAGAATTACTGAAATAATCAGGGCTGGATGAGGATTGTGCTAAAGGATGGCGAAGATTCTGATAAAAGTTTGAAATTCTGGAATAACGTCAAGAACATGAGGGGTGTTGAAGTCATGGTCTATGTTTTTCTATTTTTGTAAACTGTCACGTGTTATCGAGCCCTAAAAGAATACGACAGTGCTATGTTAGCATAACTGTGACAGTAGCTGTCAGCTATTACACAAATTTATAGTGCGATAATTGCTGATATATAGTGTACATAAAAATCAATTTATTTGTGAACTGTCATGCAATTTATAAATGGATTGATGGTAACTATTTCCTCTTCCGTCTACTTGTCTTATATTTTTCACCCAAGAATCTACGGAAACATAAAGAAATTAAATTATATTAAAATGATGCATAATTGTCGGTTAAATATTGTTAAAATAAATGCGATTCTTAAAATGACAGTGTAATTCTTTCGAGGTTAACAACGAATGATTCCCTAGAAATACTATGTAAAGATCCGAAGAGCACTTTTGAATAACTCAGAACATTTACTCTTTACCTACTAATAATAACTAAAGGAAATACGAAATTATAGTATTTTTAAATTAGTGATAATACTGTAGGTTGAACTATAGTAATTTAATTAACTTGTTTGCCATTGAGTAGGTTTTATCCTGTTAATTCCTTTTCAGTTCTAGAGGTGGGATGCAATAGCGCGCCCACAACCGAGGATCAACTCACGCGGCACTAAGTCGAAACTTACTCCCCTCCTAGTTTAACTTACTCCCTTTAAAAGTTAGCCTTAGGTTAATGAACCTTGTTAAAAACGTTTACAAAAATTGCATAAATTCTCACTTATTTATTGTGCATTAATTACAATTTTATTGCATAAATCCTAATTGCACTGTTAAGAACAATATTTAAGCTTGTATAATTTATATAAATATTGACCGTATTTTTCTGAATATGAAGGAGATGGTCGGGGGTGCGGCCAAAAAATAAAATAAATAGTTAACAACCATTCGTTTGCCGACGTTTCGCCCCACTTTACAATGCTTCATCAGGGGCTAAAAAAATACACGAAACAACTAAAAATATTTTGAGAATATAAGATAAAAAGAAGTAAACTGAGGTGTGGTTAAAAATTATGTAAATATAAGTTAAAAAAATCAAGATGTTCAATAATAAGTACATTTAAAAAATAAATAACATGGAGTATTAGATTTAAAATTAACAGGAGACGTAATTAATTGTAAAAATTGAAATTGATATCAGAGAAATAAAAAACAAAAATTGTACACACCAATAGACGGAAACCTGAGAAAATAAGATGAGAATAAATAAAGGTCAAGAAAGAATAATAATAACAAAAAAAAATAAATAATGAACAAATATGAACCATCCACCTGTCATGTTTAAGGCCAGCGAACGAATGACTAAAAGCGGATTTAGAATAGAGTTGGGAGGAGATGACCTTTAAGAACGGTTACATATAAGTGAAATACAAGTAAAAATATATTAAAATAAAACAGAATTATGATAATAATTATTATATAATATTGGAAACATAAACAGGAACTAATTGATAGCATACGTAATTATTTTTAAAAAAATGTTATTCACAGACAATAAATACAAGAAGTAGATCATTAATACAATATAATAAATATATAACAATTGAAACAACAGATACAATAAAGATATATATGTGTATATTGTGGGAAAAAAAATTCACCTTAATATTTTACCTTCTTACTGATATATAGCTTTATTGTATTCATCGGTTGAATTCTTTACATTCACTGTGTTGTATCTATATTTTAATTTCTGAATTTTCTATTTATATGTCACTTTCTTTTTAATTAATTGCCTACTCTATTATTTAATTTCTATACATGTTTCTTATATTAAATAATAAGTATAGTTATTATTATCATACTTCTAATAATCTTTATTATATCTAATATCTTTTTCTTGTGTATCACTTAAACGTAATCGTTTTTAACGGTTTTCTTTTTTAGCTCAGATGAAGCCCTGCAAAGTGGGGAGAAACTTAGGCAAATAAATAATTGTTAACTTTTTTTTTCTTGTTGATCGCACGACCATCTTCATATATAAGTTTATAATTAGGATTTAATTTTGAAATAAACTTGTATTCATGGGTATCAGATATGTTATTAAAAATAATATTTAATATTGGAAAATAGCATGTTATTATAAATTAAATTTTAAATTTTAAAATAACCGTTATTCACAATTAGCATTAGCAGCTTAAACAGTTTCCCTTTAGCTCTAGTTGTTCGGCTAAACTACATTTATTATTTCACACTAGGTCCAGTTAGTGGCTCATTTTGGACGGCTATTTCCAGCACCCACTACCACTGGAATTATTTAGCAGACTCCACAAAACCCTCTTCAGCTTCTCGTTAAGTAGCGAGAGTTGTTTTTACAACTGGGGTTAAAAGTCACTACTTAATAGAAATTAATGCCTAGAAATGGAGTGATTTGTGTAACGATTACCCAGCTTTGCTTTTAATTATTAAATATTTACCGAGAGTATAAAGTTAAAACCGTTTGCTTTAGGTCTCGGAATGGGCTTGAAAATTACTCGACTTTATTACCCAATTCTGGTATCTTTACAAAGTGGGAATTAAGGACTCATAAAATTAAGTACTGGGCGTTACCATATCTTGTTTTATATAGCTCAGTTAAGAAAATTATTTGTGGAACAAATATTATTAATTGGGTTGCGATTAAAATAGATATAAACAATAGCAATAAATGAATAAAAATAATTAATAACAAGTAATGTAATTAATGATAATATGATTTAAATTCTAGTATTCATTGCTGTAGTTATTATTATTCTATTCCTTTATATTTGTATTCTTTTAATTTATTTAGTTTCTGCATTTTTTTTTATATCTATTTTTATATAACTTTCTTTGTGATATTATTTTAGTTTTTAAAAAATTGTTTTTTTGTAATTTGTTCTTTCTCATTTAGCTCTCATGAAGTTCTGCAAAGTGGGGACAAACGTCAGTTACTAATTTTTCGTTGTTTTTTTTTAACTTTGTTTTAACTGCTACTTGGTCTCATCTTCATAAAACTTATTCAGTTTATGTTTAAAATGCAGAAAAAATGCAACAAGTTCAAAAACTGAGATTAGTTCCAATTAATAAATTGAAAATGAGTGACCTCGAAATGATTAATAGGAAGATATAAAATGTACAAGTTAGGTACAACCAAAATTCTATTATATATTACAAACATTAGAACCCTTGAAGCTTGGTGTCAAAAGTGGAAAACTAAAATAAATCCCTACAAAGTCCGTCAAATTACATTCAAGCTTCGTCGTAAACAATGGACAACGGTATTCTTTAATAATATTTTACTTATTCTTGTCGAACAGATCCGCTACCTAGGACTAAGTCTAGACAAACGATTAAGTTGAAATCATCGTACTAGTCTGAGAAGACTAAAAATGCACGATAATTCCTACTGATCCAACACTTAATAGACAAACAGAGCTAAGTATCCAATTAACTATAAAAGACTCGTTTTACATTATTACCATAAGGTCTATTTGGACATACGTGGACATGAAGTGTATTAATTTACTTAAAATACAACAAAACGCCTGTTGAACAGATTCGATACTTAGGACTCCATCTTGACAAGAAACTTGGAATCCACACACAAGACTGAAACGACAAGAAACTGGTCGTAGATTCCGATTGCTACAACACTTGACAAACGCTCTAAACTTACCATTCACTACAAAAAATCAGTATACACTACAATAATCAGACCAATTTGGACATATGGAATTGAGCTCTGGGGCTCCACCAAACCATCAAATTCTTCCCGCATCCAATCGTTACAATCCAAAATCCTACGTAAAATCCTTGATGCTCCTTATTACGTCACAAATAAACTCATTCATAAAGACCTTAACATCCCATTCGTTGCAGATTTGACCCAAACCAGATATGCGTCTTTTTATTCCAAACTCCTTAACCATCCTAACCCATTAATTCTTAATCTTTCATCCTTAACAATCCCTGATAATCCTCCGAGGCGTCTGAAAAGAAGATGGCCACGAGACCTTCTAGTTTAAATTAATGTTTGAAGTACCACCAATGGGTTGTTCCTTCCCAAGATTTTCAAGTGTATATGAAACATACTACATATTTACCTATTGTATTATTTTGTACAGTTCTAAATTACAATAAATAGATAATTAAATTAAAAAAATATACAACAATTATGTATTATCCAATTATTTAATAATGATAATATAATTTAATAATAATAATAACAATTAATAAATTTAACACACGTTTGAATTATTTTATCCCATTTAAATTTTAAATTAAATATTCTTGCTTATCTTGACTCAACAGCCAAGACTTTAATTATCTTTTAAAGTAACTTTTAAGGATATTTATATTTATAAATTATTTGGTCAAATTATTATAGTATAACAAATCTTATTTAGCTAGATCTTATTTATTATAGATGAAATTGTTTTTTTTATTTGTACACTGACAATATAGATTTATTTTATTTAACCTTAACTGGAAGCCCGGACCCCAGAGATTTTTCTTCTCTCCTCCGTCCTGACTGTGGCTCTCAAATATTTGAACACAATTTTCTTTATTATTAGGTTGGAAAATATGAAATGTCAGTTTCTAGGAGATAAGAAAAATGAAAGATTAACCATCTTAAGCAATATTAATATAATAAAAATAATATCTTTTTTTTTGTGGGGAAATCTTCAAGTTATATTTAGTGTAGAATGTATTATAGAATTAATCTAAAAATAAAAATTGTGAAAAATCGTTCCTATGTTCATAGTACACTCATAATTATAACTGAATAAATACTAAAATAACAGCGTTGGCTTACCACAACATTACAAGGAACTATAGTTTTGATTTTAAAAATACTAGGATTTTTGGAAAATGAAAAAATAACCAAAGACAGAAAGTCAAAGGAAGCTATTTCTGTTAACAAAATACAGTTAGTTACAAATCAGACAAAACATGAACACAAATTATGCTGATATAATAAATAAGTTGCAACAGTCCCCAATTTACATTAGTCTTAAAAAGTAAAATAATAATTATAAAGATAAATTAATATTTATGTTTAAAAACAGTGAATGATTCTAGAAAATACCACGACAGCAGTAGAGGGAAGAAATTAAGAAGATTAAGTTAGGGACTTGAGTCCAGTATATGCTGAAAAAGAAATGTATAAGTAATGTAAAGTACACAAATAGCTAATTTATTGCTGAAGTATTTAATATGGATGTTTGAGTCTTCTCTTCTCTTCTTTCTCATCCACCTTAAGTGCCTTTCTCCGTGGAGTATCCTCTAGCCATTTGGTTTACACATCTCTGGCAAGCATTTTCATCTAAACCAGCGTTTTTCCTCTTTCCAGACCTAGTCGTTGGATATGCTCCATATAGCTCCTCTATGTTTGCCTCGTGGTCTTTTACCAGTCGGCCTTGCCTCCATACATTTTCTTGGCACTCTGTCTTTCTCCATTCTACAAACGTTTCCATACCATCGGAGCTGTCGGTGTTCATCACTGATTTCACTGAGGGGATCTGAATTTTCTGTCTTATTCTTTCATTCCTTATCCTGTCTCTCCTAGTTATATGAATTTGTACTACTTTTATGGCAAAAATGACCATAAATAAATTTCAGAAGGATTAACATGAGGAAATGTAGTAATATATCAACTGAAAAACATTGTATAAAAACTAATTATTTAATTTTATTTTAAACCATCAACCAGTTATGGGTCATTATTTCCTGAATTTTCATTTCCAGAAATTTTTATTAGTCATTATTGCGTTAATTACCTAATCTAAATGTATAATAAATATTGGAAAATGATGACTTGTGGTAAAGTTTTTAGTGAGAAATTTAAGTTTAAAAACTTATTTTTTTCTCTAGGTTGTGGGTGAAACTCCCGGCTATATTCAGAAATGTTTCCTTTACAACGATACCCAAATCAAAACTCCAAACATACACGAATATATGCGGTGACGCTCAATGTTAGATATAACCTTAGGGCATGGGATTCCACTCCCTCCCACCTCTTTGATCCGCCGCTTCGAGGCCTACGCCAACTTTCTCAGGAATGTCAACTTGGAGAGTGGGGTGTGTACGTTAGCGGTATCTCGTGTTAGTAGTTAGCTTATTCCTTGAATTCCCACCGGTAAATCACAAGCTGGAACTTTAAATTTCCATTTGTAAAATATTTATGTGCATATTTCTGTGAAGAACATCATGAACTATCTTAACATAACACTATATAGCTCACATTATGGTTAAGTCCGCGCATTTTCTATTATTTATAACACCAATGTTATGTTATAACATCAATAATAGCATTGGAATTTATTATTCCAAATTATTTTATAAGTAAAAATTTAATACTTTATTATTATCATCCGGCGCAATCCTTATGTAAAACTATTGGGCTCCAAATTATTCCTGAATATTTTTTTTTTTCAAAATTTCTTATAAATTTGATTTTCTACGCTTATCACCCGATTTTACAAATTAAGTTTTGGAAGTCAACGCCGAAATCAAGTCTACACAGAGCCACGTACTTCATCTCCTCTGCTTTTGAACTAAAAAGTACGCTTCTGGAACATTTTTGGATGTGGCAATTACTATTTAATTTTACAATCATTTTTGCATGACCGTTTCTTTTCTGTCCGAAAAAGCCCAGCGAACTCATCAACATTTGCATGTGTCCCTCAAGGTTCTATCCTGGCCCTATTTCTGTATCTCATATTCACAAACGACAACATACTAATTGCGACGTATGCTGACGGCATTGCTATCATTTTGAAAAACACAGACCCTTTACAGGCCAAACTTACACTACAACATAGTCTTAACAATATACAGACATGGTGCACACGATGGAAAATTAAGATTGATCACGACAAGTCACAACATGTCGCATTTACTATACGACATAAACATGCCCTTAATTTTCATTATATTTGATATTTATTATTTTTCCTACGAAATCGAATTGAAATAAATGATTTGTGATTGACGAGGCTTAAGATAATTTTTACTTTAAAAGTTTGAACCTTATATTAAAAAAAATCTTTAAAAATAAATATAATTAAAAGTTTTGTTATTAAATTATTATCTATGACAGCGGTTCCCAAACATTTTTCATTCAGGCACCCTTGTCAGACTAAAAAAATTAGGCAGCACCCTTGTTGTGCCACAATTATTCTTATACTATAAGATCTTACAATATATATAATATAAGAAATAAATGAATAAATAAAATATACAAAGTAAATGCTCAAATTTATTGTATATTTGCTATTTAAATATTTTTTTGTTATACTATGATGAAGCTAGTAACTATATAAATTACTACTATGATGAAGACTAGCTACACTCTTTGAAAACAGCTAACCTATGATATTGTAAAATTTCTAAAACAGCCTAGCATACAGAAAAATTATCTCTAATGGCTATGGATAATGATCCTTATAAGCTGGATTCTTCTGTTATCATGTGACGTGAGATGAAGATATGTGACTTTTTAGGATTTTTTAATAATTTATTTATTGTTATTTACAGCTGTATACATATATACACATCAAGTAAATTTGGTGTAAGTGATATTATGACATGATACAAACATGTGGAGAATCTACCAATTGATAGAACTCCAAAAACATTTCTAAAGGAGAAGATCTCAAGGCCATCTTCTTTTCAGACGCCTAGGAGGATTATTAGGTAATGAAGGAGAAGTCAGGTTAGAAACAAATGGATTTGGGTGGTTGAGAAGTTTATCATGGAAGGAATGGTATCTGTTTCTGGCCAAATCGGCAACATATGGAACATTGAGGTCCTGATGGATGACTTGATTTGTGACAAAGTAAGTAGCATTAAGGATTTTACGAATGATTTTGGACTGTAAGGATTGGATTCGAGAGGAGTTAGATGATTTAGTGGAGCCCCATAGCTCAATTCCGTTTGTCCAGATAGGCCTTATAACAGTCATGTGGATCAGTCTTTTGGATTGGAAGTTTGGACCGCTTGTCTAGTAAATGTAATAGTCGGAATCGACGAGCATTTTCCTGTCTTTTCAGTCTTGTATGAAGGAAAAATTTAGATTTGTTCTTTGCGGAACATTAAAAATGCTCCTTTTTCCATAGCGACTTGTTTCGAAGCCTTAAGTTTTTGGTTGGTTTCATAAGTTAAAATTTGAATTTCCAGTCTAAAATAGGACTAAATTAACATTACATTTTCTCAGATTAATTTGTTTGTAACATAGTAACTTTACCCACTCATGTATTCAATTGTTATTGTATTAATACTGCTGACGTATTGCAATACATCGATCTTATAATGTGATTATTATTCTTAGAGAAATATAAGCCACTTTTGACGAAATTGTCTAGAAGAGGGCTTCTAAGGAAGTGTTCAACGGCTTCATTTGATATGCTTAGGTAATGGCGATTGAGTAAAATATTAATTAGGATCTTATCTCCGGATCGATGTATTTTTCAAACTTATTTTTTTAAGTTTTAATAAATATTTAAGTGATGGCCAGAATCAGAGAGATGGAAAACGTAGAGGAGAAATAAGTGAATTGTAAAAAAAATTTAGGTGTATGTTAAATGTTGTGCAGAGGGCTGGACGAAAATTAATCTTAATACAATTGAGATTTCGACTCATGAAATCATTATAAAGAATTTATGTGAGAGAATGATTATCAACAATATAAATAAATAAGAGTGGTACTTCTTGTTAGTAATTTATGATTTCCTACCTCCCCCCCACATTGCTTCCCTAGAGGGGTATAGTACTCAATCATTTATTTATTGAGTAATCTACGTAGTCTTTTACAGCGAACTATCCCGAGTCTATACTTCCCCTCTGTATTTTTTTTTTCTAAATCTACGAATGTTATTTCAAGAAAAACCCTATCGCTATTCAATTTAATTAATCTTAACTATTCATTCACACCTCAAACTATTAAAACTTTCTTTGAAGGCTCTTCTGTCCAGGTCATAGAAGGACTTAAAACTATTTACTAGTAGATACAGCAATTAGTAATTATTATTATTATTTCTTTTATTTATATTTTATATACAAAAAAATATTTATTTTTCTTTCGTATTTTCTCTGTAAATTCATTTTAATGTTTTGTCAATTCTTACAATGTTTGTATGTTGTTTTTCATTTAGCCCTGACGAAGAAGCCCTTCTGACGTTGATAGTTACAATAAATAGTTTTCTTTTATAATAATAATGAAGGCCTAACGAACCCAAAGGTTCGATGCCGATACCACCAAACGCTCTCTACATACATCCTTCAAGTGATGCCCCTCCAAACCCAATTTCACTAAATCAGTTTTAACGCAATCCTCCCATCTACGTTTCGTTCTACCCCTCGGACGTTTACCCATTGGTTCAGTGTTTATTAACATCTTAGGGATCCTGTCGTTACTAAGACCTACAACCTAACACGCCAATCTTATACGCCGCAATGCTATAACTTGAATTATATTTACCTAGTGTAGGTCCCTTAATTCAGCGTTGTGTAATCTTCTTAATTCTCCCGTTAATTCATCCTTTTTCGGTCCGAATATTTTTTACAATACTTTATTTTCGAAAACCCTAAGACGCTGTAATCCCTTAGTGTAAAAGGCCTGCATCCCTTAGTGTAAAAGGCCACGTTTCACACCCATAAAGAACAGTGGGAAGGATAATAGTTTTGTAAATTCTAATTTTTAAGTTTTTCGATAGAAGGCGCGAGCTAAGCAGTTTCGAAATTGAAGAATAACAAGCATTTCCCGCCTTCAACCTAGCTTTTATTTCCTCATCGATTTCTTTTTTTCTAGTTACTATAGAACCTAAATTCTTAAACTTATCTACCTGTTCAAACGTATATAGTTTTACTTTTACTATCTTGATACCTCTATTGACCGCCACCCGTACTATCCTCCTACAGTCAACTATCTTCTTCCAACATAATTCGTTTAGTAATTCAGGATCTATTTATTTCTTTATAATAAAAATATTTTTTAACAACAAATTAAATTGCTATATATTTTTTAATCATATAGTACTAGCAACATATTTAGCGTTTTACTCTTTTGAACTCCCAACCCCACGAATTTCATCAAATGAGGCACTGCGGCCCAGGCTCATAAATGCTTTAAACTTGCGCATACTTGAGATTTTCTGAAGATATGAGATAGGGAGGGTAATATAACTCTCTACGTCTCAAACACCCGGGGGGCATTAAAATTTATAACACCCGAGGTAAGACGTTCCCGGTATGATTAACATGGAAATGGCTTGGGGTGTAGGATGTATCACAGTTCTCCTTGTAGTTTTATTCTCAAAGAGCTACCAAAGAGAAGTTTCGAAAATACCTTAAAAGTTATTGTGGCTAATATATCAAAGGCGAGAATTTCTAGGAAGATACACGAGTGAACCCGTCCCTCAGGAAGATAGTATTATTGAATATACGCAAGATAGTATTATTATTATTCCTTTAGATAGTATTATTGAAAATTCTTTCTTGTTCTTATAATCGTCAGAAAATTTAAGAAAACATAATACTTAACTGCAATGCATAAGTGTGTATTCGAAATCTATGTAATGAGTTGTAGTTTTATTATTATGTGCCTAAGATCTTTTAGAAGAGTTTTGAGGTTAAATATTTGGCCAGACCAGTGTGGACGCTCTGACTTGCGGTTTATGTTATAATTACATAGTGAGTAATTTTCTAATGTATAAGAAAAACTAAACTAATTACACTATTTATAAACAATATATACATACGTTCAGTATAATATTTATCCTGTTTGCAGAAGGATTGATGAAAAGGAGGGTAGAGCCACTTCAACTCGGTTTTTGGAGTTTATTATACTGAAAACAAATAAATACAAAAATTTAGTAATTCACAAGAGGTTTAAGTTTAGCTTCCAGTTCAACCAAGAGTCGGCCGTGTACCAGGCTGCAATAGTCAACATGGGGAAAGTAAAGAAGGAAACTAAGATTAGCTGGTTTTAAGTAAAAAGTAAAATTTGGGAAAGGTTTGGTTACCAGGAAGAGTTTGGTGACTTCATGGTTTTTGATTGATGTGGAATGAAATGAAGTCATTGTTTAGGGTAAGGTTTGATTGCCTGAGGCAAATTCAAGAGGAGAGATGAATCTGATTATGATGAGTTTAATCTTTTTGTCATTTGATTTAAGATTATTGTTCGACAAACGACTGACATGGAATCCTCATACAAGACTATAAAGACAAGAAACTGCTCGTAGATTCCGACTATTGCAACATTTACTAGACAAACTGTCTAAATTGCCAATCCATTACAAAAGACTGATCTACATGACTATTATAAGGCCTATCTGGACATACGGAGTTGAGCTTTGGGGCTCCACTAAACCATCAAATTCCTCCAGAATCCAATCCTTACAGTCCAAAATCCTTCGTAAAATCCTTACTGCTCCTTACTTAGTCACAAATCAAGTCATCCATCAGGACCTCAATATTCCATATGTTGCCGATTTGGCCAGAACCAGATACCGTTCCTTCCATAATAAACTTCTCAACCATCCAAACCCACTTGTTTCGAACCTGGCTTCTCCTTCATTACTTAATAATCCTCCTAGGCGTCTGAAAAGAAGATGGCCTCGAGATCTTCTCCTCTAGAAATGTTATTGGAGTTCTATCAGTGGGTAGATTCTCCACATGTTTTTATCATGTCACTATGTCACCTACATCAGATTTACTTGTTGTATATATCTGTATACAGTTGTAAATATCAATAAATAAAGTATTAAAAAAAAAAGATGATTGTAATATACCACATTACTGTAATATTTAAATTTTGACTGAATAATATACAAATTTTTAATTTTAGTGGTCACTTTTATGATGGTCACTTAATTATTCTTGGAGAGGTGGTGTAGCTCAGCAAGTAAGGCACTATCTTCCAGGTCCGGGTTTAAATCTGGCTATTTCAGTTATTTATGCTTTTAAATCATGCTTAAGTCAACTCTGTAGGTAGGAGAGCTCTTTTGTCTCTATAAAGTTAGTATCCTTAAATATGGATTATAAAATTACCTCCTTGCAGTTCCGTTGTTAAAGAAACAGTATCAGTACTTCCTTATGTTGTACTGAACCAAAGTATTGGTCAATTATTTTTTTATAATTTGATTACTTCGATTTATTTTATATTCGCCACGTAAATTATTTTTTACATTAATCCAATTCAAATCTCAGTTCTGTTCTCATAACAATTAATCCAACGGTACGGTTATGTTCATAACTTTAAAGACACGTACTAAAAGACATGCGCACCATTACGGAAACCGCTATATCGATTACAAAAAATAGCCTTGGTAATGTTCGACCCTGAATGTGTAATCGCGAAGACAGGCATTAGCGACTGCCCACACAATGGTTGCATTTATTAATTGCCCCGTCTCCGCCTACTCGGGCTCAGATTTAAAGTCCCTTGTTCATTCAGACAGATCTCCACAATAGAAATGATGGACGTGAAGTAATGCAAGATAAAATAGCGGAGGTGGTGGAAGGAGCCCAATTTGTTTTAAGTGAATATGGCTGTTTGTGGATTTACAAACTAACTGCATTTTAAAAGTCATTTTTAAGTTTTTAGGTATCAAAAGATCATAATTCATTAGAAGCACAAGAAATGAAAGTTACTTTGTGGACTTTTGGTGGGTGGAAAGGGGCCTTTACATGTTGGCCGAGCCATGGCGAACTCAGACATACGCGAGCATGTGGATGGGTGGCTTGTACGAGTTGGCCTAGGCTCGTTGCCCAGCCGTCGAGTGTGGGGTTTTTGGACACAGATCAAAGGGGTTCGTGAGAGCGCTCGTGTAGCGTCTCCACCATTGTTCTTTGTCTAGTTGCAACTGAGAGCTGTCACTTTTCATATGTTGTTTAAGTACACAATATGCACTAAAATGACATATTTCTTAAATAAATACATCGCTTAATAACATTTATAAACAATTGAAATTCTTACAATAAATAAAAAATGACTTGCACCACTTTCAGTCCCACAGGCTGAAATAGTTAATACAATACGTTAACTTCAATAACACAATACCCAATAGGTTAATTCTTTATACAGGAAGAAGAATAAACGTATAGTATATATTTACAATCTAATCTTCCATTGTATACATTTTTTACAAGATTATATATACAACAGCACAATTATGAAAGTTAAAATAAAAGATGAATTTAATTAATTTTTATTTAATTTTAAGCTTATCTAGTCCGATTTTTGTGAATTGTTGTCATCCACCATCTTCTTTGTCGTATTTTACGTTTTCTTTCATTTTCTTTTGTAATAAAAATAATATAATCCCAGGGCAATTGCTGAAATCACTTCAACGTCCTCCATGTTTGCCTCTCTGAATAACACTGACATGTGGATGGTCTGCACTTTGTTTGCCGAGCATTTGTACGAACCTCCGATCCATGGCGAGCGTCCATCCTGTGGATCCACCTTTAGGGTGTGATATGGGCCCTTATCTCTTTAAAAAAAAAAATTAAAAAATATTTCCGCGAGATGTACAATTTCAATTTCGTATATTTCGATATTATACATTTAGTACAATTGCAATAATAAAAAAAATATTTTTTATTTGATGCCAACAAATATACTTTGGAAGAAGGTTTCCATACCACCAACAACACCATTTTGAAAAAATGTTTTGTTTCTACTGGTCTGACTGAGAAAAGACAAAAATTTCATTCCATGGAAACAAGGGAATCGGTTCATAACAGTCACTATATATTTTGTAATTATTAACGCTTCACAAATTTACATCACATATACAATTCGAAAGTATCTTGACCCAACAGGTACATGTAGATAACTAAATCTTGTTGGGAGAAGAATTTTCGGAACAAAATGTCGAGGAGTTCTATATTAAAAGCAGTTTTAATATTGTAACTTTTTCTTCTAGCATTTCGTGAAACTCATTTTTTAAATAATATAATTTAGTAAGTATGCTCTTTTATTTGAACATAATTATTTCAATGGAAGAACATATATATAAATTTATTTAATTAAATAAAAGTTATTTTTCTTTTTTTTAAAAAAACAGTTATTTTTTATTAACAATGCTAATTTATTCAGTAGTAAATGGCCTAAATCTCAGTGAGCACTTTTTATTTTGTCCGTTAGTGTATTTTATAAAAAAGTTTATCCGAGATAAGTGTTGGTTATCTTTTTATTGTGAACAAATACCGGATTCTGTCCGCTTCTATATTCCTTTATTTTATATGATTTCTTTTATATAAATATCAATTCCGAAATATATCAGCTTATCATTGCGTTTGGACTTGCCTTTTCGGTCATTTCAAAATTCAAAATTTGAAATATTTTAAAACCTGTTTGATTGGCTCAAATAATTCTTTTGAATACCAATAAAAAAACTAAATAGCATAACTTAACAAATTATGTATTGAGATATCGTGGGATGTTCTGTCGCTCTTTGTGTATTTATTTATTTTATTTTTTTGTACTCTTTTTGGCCAGTATTTAATTTTGTATTTATATCATGATAATTTCTTAATTGAGGAAATGTTTTTCTACACAGCATGTTGGTATCATCTAATCATACCCTAGTAAATTAGTGTATTTTTATTGTTTAAGTTATATAAAGTAGACATTTTTAAACGATTTCTGTATATATATTCTGTGAGGTACATGTAATATGTTCTTTAGAAAAGGTTTAAATTTTTTTTTTGTAGGGACATGCATAAAAAGAGATTAAAAATGTGTGTTTTATTAACGGTAGAATTCATCTGCCAAGCGGTCCTCCCTGGAGTGAATTTCTTTTGACTCAGAAAAGAAAAAAAACCTTCCTTGTACATCGGTCAATATTTCGAAACACCCTTAGTAAATTTAATTTCTATGATATTTTATAGTAAAGAATAAAATTTATACTTGTATAAAACTTTTATATATATATTTTTTTTAATATATTTATTTAAGTGTTTCGACCATTATATTTTATATATATTATATTATATTTTATATCGACCATTATATTTCGTTACTATCACTTCATTCTACTAACGATAACCATTACAGAGTCATGTGTCCTTTGAAGGGCAAAGGTTGTGATCTGTGCAACGCTCTGTTATCTGACCCTTTGATCTTGTATGTTCTTTGTTGTGAGCTATTCGTGCTAGGTGATCTGCTCCGTTAATAATGGAACGATTTGATCCTTTGTTGGTCACGAAATATCACTGATTAGTGTTGATGCACCATTAGTTGGCACTTAAATTTAAAAAAAAATTTTAATTAAATAAAAATATTTAAACTCGTCCACATTCTCGTTCGTTTCAGAAAAAAAAATCATAAAAGTAAAAAAAAAAAACAGAAAAAAATGTATTATCCACTATGGCAATACTTTTGCGTAATAATTCAACTCCAATTCCAGCAGCTTTTAGAAAAGTAGTTTTAATAATATTTCTCGTTGTAAAATTTTAAAATTATTTTTTCGCAAACTGCTAAAATTTGCATTCTGCTCTATACCATTTGTTCAAGATGGATTTATTATCTTCTGGAGCTAGACATTCTATAAATTGTATGGCTTTAACTTAAGTCGTTATAATTATTATTATTTAATTCCTATAGTCATAAAAAAATTAATCAGATTAACAAAACGAAAAAAACACTATCACGTTTTTCTCTACTATCTTCGCTTTAATATGTTAAATGTTTTTATAAAATGTTTGGCTTTCTAACGGTTTTCGAACTTCCAAAAATGTGGTTCAACCTGAAAAAAATAGTTTACGTTTATTGAAAAGGTTATCTCCTTCAGTTGACTATCACATCTTTTCATAGTTTATATTTATAGATTTTTCATTACTAATAAAAATATAATATATTTTATATATACTTTTATTATCTTGTTCGAGACTACTAGTTTTATTAACAATAATAAAATTCATTTCTTTATTAAAACATATTACATGTACGGCGATTTGGCCGTTACAGCTATCACCAACAGCAATCTTAATTTTACATTGATTTAATAACCTTAATGAAAATCCTTAGAGTTGTGTTTAAGAAAATCCTTTTAAAAAAAAAGTGTTAAATCCATAATATAAAGTGAAAATTGCGTTAGATCGATTTTAACAAAACAAGTTACGAGTACATAAAACATCCCAGGCATGCTTCTGACTAAATATGTAATCTGCAAGTTCCGTACGATTTTTTGTTTTTATATATAAGAAGATGTTCAGGGTTGCGTTCAAAAGTATTGTTTTTCATTAACAGAGACTTTTTTTTGCAACTTAGTGGACTTCAAAACCTTTATTTTCATTGAAAACTCCAATTATGATTTTTTTCTATTTCTTTGTATTATGTAAGATAAAGCAAAAATAATATTTCTAAAAATTATAAATCTTAAAATTTTAGCTCGATAAAATAGCTTTGAGAGAGATTTAATAACAAAAATTTTTTTTAAATTAAGAGTACTCATTTTATAAGACTAGGTGGATCACAGAAGGACTTAAGAACCCACAGTGATGACTCACGGCTACAGTAACAGAGTAAATAATGATTTGCCCCAGTCGGATTCAAACCCGGCTCCTTAGAGTTAGATAGTACTGCGCCTTACTGAGTCACTGCTTTGTGAGAGTTTTTCAACTAAAAAACCATTAAAAAGAAAACTATGAATAAACTAACATCGCAATATTAAAAAAAGCCTGAACAAATTTTGATAATGTGCCAAATACTGATGCATCTACCTCATTTGTTTTTTTCTTTCTGATTTTCCTTCGATAAAGATTTATTTTTAATGGAGAAAACGAAAGGAACTCAGACGTCAGATGCATAACTCTAATGAGCATTTTGAATATTATGCAATGCCCTTCTAATTATTCTCCAAGTCGTTAAAAATCGATGGGCGAATCGATAATATTACTATTAGTATTTGATGGCCTTTGCTATGTCCTTGTTGTCCTGTCCACTTAAGTTTATGCAGTTAATGAGGCTTCGTGGTGACATCATCGAGTTTTACTATGCACTTCATTAAATAGAAAAATATTCTGCAAATAGACATCAGTGTTACTAACCAAACATTTTGTTGGATAGGTTCCTGAGGGTTGTTGTTGATTGTTGTTTAAAGGCGTAAAACCCTCTGGTCATCATCGCCTATGGGATGATAAAAGTAAAAAAAAATAAAATAAAATAAATAAAAAACAGAAAAATAAAAAAAATAGAAAA
>NW_027111811.1:25108-39237 GCF_000696795.3 Halyomorpha halys
CTTGCAATTTATTTTTAATGGTATTAATGTTCTCCGACCTGCAAACAATCGCTAAGTCATCAGCAAACAGTAAAGATTTGACGCCTCTTGGTAAATTGAGTCCTAGATCATTTATGGCAAGTGAGAATAAAGTGGGGCTAAGAACACAACCCTGAGGGACACCATTGAGCTGTTTATGATTTTGTGATAGATCACCGGCAACTTGAACCTTAAAATGACGGCTAAAGAGAAATTGTTTTATAAAGCGATACATTGGTTCCTGAGGGTTTCCTCCCCTCTGTGATTACTATCTGATATTAAAAACTACTTTCAATTTTAATCATAATTAGTAAGGTTCATATTTTTTTGGGGACTTATAAACCTATAAAAAATGTAGTGTTATCAAGAATTTTACAATCTCTATATCTCTATATGGGCTACTATTGGTCAAGGTGCACTAATATAGATTACAAAAATTTTTTCAATTATAATAAAAAATATTCATTAAACCTCAACAGGTTAGTTCCCTTAATTCCTACGTTTCGACCCTTCTGGCTCAAGGATAACGTATTCTGCCTTTGTCAGATTTTATTTTATTTTATCAACCTACTCACTTATCTAAACAGTTCACTTTTTCCAATATTATTACGTTTACACCTTCTAATATAGCCTTAAAACTCTTTATTATCTATCTATTACTTCTAATATGACCTTTTGACTGTCTAAATTCGAAAAATATTCTGAATATTTTTACTAATTTTAGAAAGGTCTTAGAGAACCTTAATCAGGCAATACGTTTTTAATTAATTTAGTTTGTAAGTTTAATTATTTTATTTTATCGTTTAATTTAAGGGGGTGACGGTAGCAGCGTGGTGACGCGCCTGTATCCCAATCCAAAGGATGGGAGTTCGAGTCCCCGCCATTTTTTTCAAGCATATAATTATACAATGCTCACTTACAGCCTCCTCCTGGGCATTTGTGAGGCCCGTTAGCCACTGGGTGCCACTCACAAAAATAGGCGTGGGAGTGACGAACCCACCCTAGGAAAACAACATGAAACGCGCGATGTATTTCCTAAAGTACATTGCGAGAGGCCTTGGACCTCCACGGTCTGTCGCGCCAATAATAATAATAAACTCGTTTAGAAACGTGAGGCAACTGAATGAATCTTTTAAACAGGAGAAACTCATTAGTGTATAGTCAAGGTTAACACGGTGAAATAGTTTTAAAAAAAAAAAATTGAATGTTAACGTTCTGATTTACGCTGCAGGTCTTCTTCAGAGCGACCATGTAAAATATAATATAAACATGAAAATTATAAAAAATTTTTATAATAACAATAATATTTTAATTATTTCGAATAAATACGGAGGTGGTCCAGATTTCAAAGAAGATAAACAATTAAGAGAGTAAATTAGAAGAAATAAAACGATCAGTAAAACCATGGTCGACATCCTACCGCAACAGCCGCAGGGAGGAGGTTGCTCTGGCCTGCACCAACGTGCAAATATTGTCAGTCTATACTCACGATTAGACATATTTTTGAAGAATGTACTCACTATTTGCCAACAATAAACAGGATAGTACTGACCCTAAATTTATCAGAAGCTCTCACAGACGAGGAAGCTAAAATTACACGAGTGTTTAAATTTTTAAAAGCTCTTTATAAATTATAACTCCTCTTCGATTTTTATTTTTTTATGTTTTTTATTTATTTTATTTTATTTTTTTAATTATTTTTTTTTTTTTATATCCTTATTTATTTTATTTTATTTTTTTACATTTATCATGCCATAGGCGTTGATGACCAGAGGGTTTTACGCCTTTAAGCAACAATCAACAACAACAACAATTAAGAAATAATTTCAGCCAATTATCAATAGACCATGTTTCGATCCATATTGCACGTCTACATGCAGCACTTACTAATAGTTGGTCTTATTATTACTATAGTATTATGTCCACCTGTCAATTCCAATTTTTTTGTTTATTCAACTCTACCTTTTACAACAGCCCTTATGAAGACCTGCTTTGCGAGATGAAACGCTATTAATAAATACTTGAAGCTATAGATTAATTATTGTTCTTAAGCGCAGTCCGGACCACCACTTTCTAATTCATATCATATGCCTAATACACATGATATAATTTTAAATAAATGTTTGGTCTTTTTTCTCTACCATTTATATAGTTACATTTTGTATACTTTTCTAATTTTTATCTTACTCATATCTTGATCTTGGTAGTCTCGAGGAAGTACTACAATGTGGGCCGAAAGGACTGGAAAAAACATTAGATTTTAGTTTCAATCTTTATCTACCTTGACCTTGTTGATTATTAATAGATCTCTTCGATATATGATAATAAATCCTTTATTTATCTTTAGAATTAAAATATTTCTTGGTGAATTTATTATAATTACATAAATTTCCTTAACTACGATTGTCACGAATTCTTAATAAGCCCCAAGTCTGTTTAAACGGAATAGTTTACGCTAACGATGTCACGCCAAGGCGTTGTGGATTGCTGCTAATTCAAGAGGACGCCTTTGTTTGACCTAACCGTCCCTGCAAATTTGTTCTCTGTTCCTCCTTCCTTCCCTTTGTTGATTGCAAGTGTTTGTTCAAAAATTATTGTCCTCTTCTAAGGTTACGACCGTTCCAAGGACCTTGTTCTAACCTTGTACAACATAGTTAAGGTTTGTTACTTTCTGTCAGTATTCTAAAGTGCAATTTAGAACTTACAAAATTGCTTTTTTTTTTAATGTAAAGGTTTTTTATAAAATACATACATGGAATATATAAGTAAAGGAAGTATTGAGATTGTCACAAAACATTTTTTTTTTAATTTAATTTATTTATTGATACTTACAAGTATTAAAAATATATACAAGTAAATTTGATGTTAGTTATACAATGATATAATACAGACATGTGGAGAATCTTGAGGCCATCTTCTTTTCAGATGCCTTTGAGGATAATCAGGCAATCAAGGAGAAGCCAAGTTAGAAACAAGTGGGTTTGAATTTTTAGGAAGTTTATCATGGAAGGATTTGTATCTGGTTCAGGTTAAATCGGCAACATATGAAACATTTAGGTCCTGATGGATGACTTGATTTGTAACAAAATAAGGATCTTTAAGGATTTTAGTTGGTAAGGATCGAATACGAGAGGAATTATATGGTTTAGTAGAGTCCCAAAGTTCCTTAATAAAATAGGCTTTATTATAGTCACCTAAATAAGTCTTATGTAACTAGGAATTGAATAGCAGCAAAATATTCGGAATCGAACAGCAGTCTCCTGTCTTGTCAGTCTTACATGAGGATTCCAAGTTAGTAGTTTGTCCAAAAGTAGTCCTAGGTCGACGGGAATAAGTGTGGTGTTATTAAAGGATATTTTAGGGATGTAAATCATGGGTTTACGACAAAGGGTAATTGTAAGGAAAAAATTTAGAATGTTTTTTTGGTACTTTGTGAAGTCCCTTGAGTTCTAATAACGTAGGCTCACAAAATGGTCTATGTGCCTAATAGCCTAACTCAATAACAAAAAGTCTTAGGAAATTTAAATTTTATATTAAGAGCGGTATATAACCAGTATATTAACAGAATGCTTAAAGTCCTTTTCATCAATTTTTTTTTTTTGCTTTCCATCTTCACGAAAACAGTTCCGATTTTGACTCAGTATAATAATGTACAGTTAAGGGATCTTTCTGGTAAGATTTAATCCTCATTGAATGCAGGACGTAATGCCGAATTTTCAAAAAACCTCTGAAGTTCCAAAGACTGTTATTAGTCATAATCAAAATCAAAGATTGTTAGTAGTAATAAAAAATAGATAGCTATGAGAGAGAGATAAATGCTTTATTCATTCATGCTGCAAATACATCGCGTTGTTACATTACACAGCATACTAATCAATCCGTGATCGGACGAATATTAATTATATATATATATATGTATACATGATATAATAAAAAAGAAATAAAAAAGTAATTTTGTCCTACAGTTTTCTTATACAATCAATTCCAGTTTACATATTAAATACAAATAGTTCAATTTATTCCTTTTTTTTTTCATTCTATTTCTTGTTCCTTCCATTTCACCATTTCTTTTCAATTGATCTACAAATTCAATTACTCAAATCCCCCCTCTCAGATCCTCCCCAGTGATCCGTTAAATAAATTCACTATTAGCAATGTCAGATCAAACCAGAGAAATAATAATCACAGCAGTAGATCAGTTTACAGAAGAATTTTACCAAAACGAAACTAATTCATAGATTTAAAAGAAAATATAATAAAAGGTTGGTTAAATTAAATATTGGAATGGATAAATAAGTTTAAAAAAAATAAAATAAATAAAAATAATAATAATAATACAACAATTTAATGAATAAATAAGTTTTAAAAAAATAAATAAATAAAAATAATAATAATACAATAATTTAATGAATAAATAAGTTAAAACACACAAATCGACAGGTCTACATAATAAAATAAATTGTAGTAAATAGTGGTAAAAGGATTTTATCACTAATTAAAAAGATAAAAAGTGAAACAAATTGTGTCTAATCTCTTCTGATCTCGATCATTGAATACGCCTTTGTTACCTTTTGCTGAACTGTCGTATTCTTTGCTGAAATAAAGCTGATATTCGTTTTAGCGTCTCGAAAAAAAAAAAATATATATACATATAAAATGTTTAGTTAAAATTTAGGTCATCGAGGATGGTAGTGAAAGTTACGTGAAACGCCCACTGCACCAGAGTTTTCAGTTTATGTTTGGACTGATACGACTGAGTTACAACAAGATAATTTATTTTATTCTTGGTTTAACCAATCAAAAAGTTAATTTTTTGTTTATGTTTACGTAATCATTCTGCCCCATCAACATAAAATCATATTTATCACACTTAATGTTTCTGGATCTTTCCCATATCATTAGCATATACTATATTCATAAATATCATATGATGCAGAAAAAACTTAGTAATATTTTTTTTAAATATGTCTAAAATTAATTATTATACTTTATAATATTGGCAATATAATGATGTACTTTATTATAAAATAATATTTTGTTTTGCATCAATATTAAACGAATTGTTTTAATAACATCTATTTTTTGCAAATATTTTTTAAAGCATTATATTTCTGTAAAAATGTATATGGTCCTATTCATCGGTATTGACGTCTCTTGTTGCATAACTGCAATTAATTATTGTCTTATCAGTAAAATATTCTCTTTTGATAAGGGATTTTTTAAGCCTTTAGGAAAAGTTTGACAAACTGAAAAGGAATCTGAGTTTAGAGATAACCGAATTCGGAGAACAGATAAGGATTGTTTATTCTTTTTTTTTTTTGCAAATATTGCTGTCAGATACGGGAATGCATTTTCCAAATTTTTTGTTTTCAACAAGCTCGTAACGTTAGAGCTTGTTAAAAACAAAAAAAACTCAGTTATTTTAAACTTTTTAATTACGTCTCTCTTTCTAAAAAAACGAAATAGCAATTTCATAAAATCCAGTTTTTCTAGACAAAACCTATGTTTGGTAGATATTTTAAAATATATTTATTTCTTGTAGACTAGTAAACGTTTAAGAATATCAATTACTAATTTTTTGAAAGAGTGCGATACATTTTGAAATAAATTAAACTGAACGAAAATAGTGGAAGAAGATAGTTGACAATATGAAGCAGATTGTAGGAAGGTATTCCGGGTGGCGGTCAATAAAGGAATCAAAATAGTAAAATAAAACTATTTGTTGTTAAAAAAACGTTTTGTCCCACTTAGTAGGGCTTTGTCTGGGCTAAATAAGATAAAAGATAAAAACGTTGTAAAAATTGACGTAAATTGAGATAATACGAAAATAAAATAAATAATTGTTTGTATATAAAATATTTAAAAGAAATAATAATACCAATTTATAGAAGAATACATATAGGAGGACTTAAAACTAGTTACTGAAAGATACAGCTATTAGTAACTTGTTTCTAGTTACCGTATGAAGTAGATTGTAGGAAGATAGTCCGGGTAGTGGTCAATAAAGGTATAAAAATATTTTTTTTTTTAAATATTTATTTATTGCTATTTACAACTGTACATTATAATACATTTAGTAAATCTGATCAAAGTTAAATTGGAGTGTTACAGGCGTGTAGAAAAACTACCCATTGGTAGCACTCTAAATCAAAATAGTATAACTATTTATTTTTAACTAAAATTTCGACGCACTTTTCAGGGCCTCATTCGCTGTTCTCTCTCAATCTCTGTTTCAATCTAACAGCCCTGACGAAGCCTGCAAAGTGGGTCGAAATGTTACTTAACAATAAATAGTTATATTTTGATACCTTTATTGACCGCCACTCGGACTATCTTCCTACAAAAGACCAAACTATGTTTTTATTTGTATAGAATATGGTTTCATTGGAACAGCTATTTTGGTTAATAAATTAAAGGAGGGCCTTTGGATTAACTTTAGGGACATATTAATGGAGTAGGAGCCAATCACTTTTCATTTTAGACCATGTTTCTCTTTGGATTACAATGGCGGACATTCCTATTAGGCTTAGCATAAACCTAAGCTCCAAGGGCGTGGTCGACTCTTTTTTGCCTTACTTTTCCACTCAAGGGGAGTAGGTATGCCATCCCCTTCGTTTGAGGTAGATTGATTCTTGACTAAATTCTAACATACTTTTTTTTTTTTTTTTTTTACATAAAGTAGCTCACGAAATATTTTCCAAACCTAAGTTCTGATAAGATATTGGCAAATATCTTTATTTTTCAATCATGAAATAACAACACTTAGAGGCAGTTTCACAACAATTTAATACTTTCATTTAAATAATGTTTAAGTTTATAACTTTATATATACCTATTTGATATAAAATTAAAAAAAAAAAGAAATGTATATTTCTTATTTACCTGATTAAAAAATAAAATGTTAAAAACTAATAAATCCCAGGAAGCATAATGCGCTAAAATATTAAACAGTGGCTTTGACCTTTACTTCCAACTTTCACCAGCAAACTCATTGTGCATACTTGATTTTGGAAAATGAAATCCAACTTGCTCCTTAAATATTTCATAATCCGTTGTCGGTTGTTTAGTTTGGAATTACTCTGCTTGATAAACAAGAGGCAAACTTTCGTGTAACTCAGTTTAAAATTGGTTGAAATATTCCTCTGCCCACGGCATTAATATGCCTCGCAAGAAAATTTTTAAGCGAGGTTCAAACTATCTGTTTATATTAAGAATTCATACTGCATTGAATATGAATTGTATTCTCCAATAAAACATTAAATGTTCGTTTGACTAAAATTATATTTTCTTATAATTATATAATTATATTATATATAAATATTGAACAGGCCTTGATGAAACTATTTTAATATAAAGCTTTTCCAATGAAAATGATTATATCAGGAAATGTATGTTCTTTTACTATAAAAAATTCAAATAAACCAACAATTATTTAAAATATTTATAAGTCATTTTTTTAAAAAGTTTTTTAGATTTTTTATAATACAGAACAGTCTTGTTTACTTAAGTGTAAGATAATTAATAAACTTTAAAGTAATGATCTAAAAAAGCGAATAAGTTTTAATCCTGTTTGTTCCTAAATTATTCCTGTGTTCTTAACCCTATATCATAAAAATACATTATTTTTACCCGATTATGGCGAGGCCAAAAGGAGAGTAATGTGTTAAGGGAAGTCACATAACCTGCTCATATACGGGTAATGATGAGCGAGGTACATAACTGATTTTAAGACCCATCAAAAAAACTCTTGATAAAGACCTTCATTGTGGATTGTAACGTTGAAAAGTTAAAAAATATTTTAGTTTTAATCCTAATTAAAATATATCCAAAATATAGAATATATCCAATCTAGTTTGAATTATTGATACTCCTTCTAGTTTATCAGAAACATTTAAATACGTATGTCATGGTCAATTTATTTTTTTCAAATATTGTAAAAAAAAAATACCTCATCACTATAATTATTTATCACTCAAGGGTGAGTTATAAACTATTTTTTTTTTAAATAATCCTTATCGTATTTTGTGAAATAAGTGAATCCAAAAATTTTAGGAGAGCATTTGTACTTTATCGGCCTATAAACAATAATAAATTTTTGTGAACCTGGTACTATAGCCTTTTTTTCAAGTAGCTAATTATATAGATTAATTATTATCATTGACTATTTCAGTAAAAATGGGAAAACAATCAGTTTCTTAAATTCACCGTTTTAAAGAACATGAACGGTACGTGAGCTATTAATGTCAGTAGGTTAACATTGTACTAGGGCCATTAAGTTGAGGAAATAACCAATAAACGTAAGTCTATACTCTTCCGGTCCTCTCATTGGCTACTGAGCTAGTCATAGAGCTCAATGATTGGTCACTTCTATTAACCAGGAGGCATTGAATCCACAGAATAGGCCTATTCAATAGGCAGGAGTCTAATTCTCCTCGTGAAGGTGATTTGACCGTCAAATTGCTTTTTGGAAAATTCGATGACAACTAGGCAATGAAAAAGCCTAACAGTTTGTCAACTAGGTCTGGAACGTTTAGAAATTAAAATTTTCGGGATGAAAAAGGATGAATTTACCAGCGTGAATTTTGAAGGCTATACAACTACTGGGAACAGTACCCGATAAATATAATTTGGGTTGTAGCAATGCAGCGGAATTGTATTAGTAATGGTTGGGCTCCGTAACACACGAATTCCTATAATGCTAATTAACACTAAATAGATGAGTTCGAGGGGTAAATCGAAACGTAGGCGGGAGGATTGCATCAATAATATGGTAGATTTGGGTTTGGAGGCCGTCATTGGATAGATGAGTTTTAATTAGTCAAGAAACTCTAAATAATGAAATAAAATTTATTTTATTCATTTTTATTTTTTTCTTCTTTGTAACTTCGTTCCTCATATTATTTTCTTGTATTGTTTGGATTATTTTGTATTGTCTATAAATGAACAGTTACTCAAACAGTGGGTCGAGTTTTTTAATATTATTTTGTAATAGTAAGAAATGAGGAGTTGTGGATTCTTGTCAAAATATTTTAGTGACTTAGGAGTTATATTAAGAAGAATTAAAATTCATAATTATAACTATAGTTCAAATTTATGAGAAAAAAAGTTTTAAAAAAATTATATAAAGTATGGTTTATAAAGAAAAAATCATTTAAATGAAAATTCCTAATTTATACTATTAAACTACCAAAGCCCGTATTTGATGATTAAAGGAACCTTGAAAGCAATCAGAGAGTAGGATGGTTAAAAATAAGATGAAAGCGGAGTTGGATGATTGAAATTGATCTAGAGTAATTAAAAGGCGATCCAGGCAACTTAATTGGGGTAGTCTTCATTGATTGAAGTATATTTAGTCAGTTTTCAATTAGGGGCATTTTAATTAATTGTTAATAAGCTATATAATCATTTTTATTACTGATTAAAATGTAATGAGTTAATTATAGATTAATTGTGACGTGCTACCACGACGTTGAAGCTTTGTTTATCTCCCTGTCACTAACAAACAAGTGGTACAGTCCTTTTTAATTTAAATTAATTATTTAGATAAAGGGGAAATAGGGAAGCTAATATTCACTCCAAACCAAAATGAGCAAAAATTAAAAAATCGAAATCTTTTTATTGTATCTTGTTTATTGACTATAAAACTACAATTATAAGCAGTAAAACTTTTAAAAAAATTACATTTAGTATTTTATATAACAAATTGAAAAAAAAAAATACATTTTCCCCATTTTACGTTTTCCCTATATACGGAGTTAAGCCGGGGAACCAACGTCAATTTAACTTGAAAATTATTTCACGTATAATTAGATATTATATATTATACTTATATATGATATAATAATAATTTTCTAATCTGATCTTATTTTTCATTTCTCACAAATGTGAATTGTCTCATCCTCATCATACAAGAGTTGTTTATCCTATGCACAAATGTAATATCCTCTATCTAGCTTTCTTCAGAGAAGTTGTAGTAACAAAAATATTTATTTTTTCTCATCTTCAGTCTAATTTTAGGATTTTTTTTTTTTTACTTTAGATAACTTGGTGTATTTTTTTATCATTTATTTTTTAAGGACTTAGATACAGGGATTTTATTTCCATGTTCATAAATATCTCATGAAACCTCTATTATTTCGCCATTTTGACCACCTGGGACTTTGTTATCTAATTTAAAAAAACATTTTTGGGACAATTCGTGGTCGGCTCGGACCTTCTTATTTTTTTTCATTCGATACCATATTCTTGAAATGTAATATATGAATTTTTGAAAAGATGTTAATTTTCGTTTTTTCTTAGTTGCTATGGAAAGCATCTTTTTTTTTATTCACTATTAAAAATATTTTTTTAAAAATTGTATTTGCAAAAATTCATTATATTACCATGCTCTTTTTTCAACTTGAAAATGTGTGACGGAATAGTGGTCAGAGAATCAGGTAATTTTTCAGCATATGCGGAAGAGCACGCCTTTAAGATATTTGGATCAAAAACGTCCGACGTGGGCTGTCTTGACAAAAATCAGAACAACAAACATTTCAGCAACAAAAGTAATTAAACCTTATTTTGAAAAAATTTACTAATAAAAATTTCTCTTTTTTTATGTTTCTTAAAGGCAATGCAAGGGTTTTCACCAAAACACCCGGCAGTCCTTAAAAATGATAGACAAAGATCAATTTATCCTTAAATTTCCTTAGTAGCTTCAACTATTATTGAGGTTATGATAGCATTTTTAAAGAATGGAATAATATTCACTGATTGTTATCTAGTAAAAGAAATAAGAAGCAGAGATTTATTTTTCCTCTGAATTTTATCCTGATTTTATTTGTGTAGCACTTAATTAATTGTGATGTTGCGACAAAGTTATATATTTTACTTCCGCCCCAGTAAAACTAACTGTCAAAGCTCAGAATTTTTTTAAAATTCATTTATTCCACTACAGGAGGGTGGGGGTGGGGTAGGAATACTTGGTAGAAAAACACAGTATTGGTTTTTATTTCTTCCCTCTCTCCTCTTCTCCCCCTCACTCTATTTGCCCCTTTGCGGATTTTCGAATCGTGTTTTTTTTTTTTTTTTTTTTTTTCTTCTCTCTCTCTCTTATATTTACTTATTCTCTCCTGGTCGCGGTGACATACTCGTTTATAGAACAAACAGAGACAGGATTGGAAACGTTGTCTGTTTATCTTGTCGATAGAGCTGAGCATTATTATCATATGATCGCTGTCTTCTACGCTTTAGGATTCAGTCGAATATCAAATATATTTAAAGCACAAATCATTTATATGTAAGTGTATCTATACTTAGATATAAACTATTACTTAGGAATACATAATCAAAATCATATCAACTAACTTACTTTGAATTAATTCTAGTTAATTCTTGTAATAAATACTAACAGTTTTCGATAAACTGAGTTATTATTACCATGGTTTAAAATTTATGATAATTCTGTCATGGCAATACTGTCGCATTTGGTCCAGCTTGATCTGTCGACGTAACGGTGGTTTAGTGACACTCATGTTTTTTTAATTTTTTTATTGAAATTTATTACTGTACATTTATATACAAACATCTAGTAAATTTGATTTTTGTTTATAATGGAGTGATACAGACGTGTAGAGAAACTACCCATTAGTAGCACTCTAATGACGTTTTATATTAACAGGTCTCGTGGCCATCTTCTTTTTAGGGGCCTCGGTGGATTGTCAGAAATGGAAGAGGAAGCAAGGTTAGAAACTGGGTTTGGGTGATCAGGGAGTTTATAACACTCATGTTGAAGCCAAAGTGACATTTTACAACTTTGTACGAAAACATTTGCTCTAACGGCACTTCTGTCGCACAATACATTGCGTGATAGCTGGCAGTACATGTATCGGTAGAGGAGCTACTGTCATGAAAGACTTGTTATCAATCTTTTCATTTTTAAAAATTACATAGCAGACTTAGCAGATCACCTATAAATGTGTCCATAGATACAAAAAGTTTGAGAATTACTGCTCTAGATCATTAAGTCGGCAACTGCATGGAATTTATGGCTCTGGGTAGGGCTTAAGTTTAGGCAAAAATTATGGTCTGTATTTAAAAGAAAAAGGAGGCCCGGATTTGAGTTTTACCTGTTTAAAAACATTGGGAGAAGGGAGGGTGGTCTATCTGAGAGCTTTCCTCAATAAATTTTTTATGAGGTCGTTTTTTAATTTTATACCTTTATAAAATCAATGACTTTACAAGACGTTCCTGATTTTTGTAGCGTACGCCACTGTCATTATATGGCCACCTGTCCCTCGGAGTGAGTCCAATAAATAACTATAAACTCTTCAATTAATAATGTTACGGAAAAGTCTCAGATTTTTTAAATCCTTATTGTTTTTAGTTGCTTAATATATTTAATAATAATAATAGAATATGATTTTATCTTTTTTTTTTGTTTTTGTTTTTTCTTTTATATGATTTTTTTTTTGTTAATCCCTCTTTTTTCTCTCTTTCTTCCTTTTCTTTTTTCATATTTTCTCTTTCAACCCGATGTGACTTTCTGTTTTTTTTTCATTATTATT
Source organism: Halyomorpha halys (assembly GCF_000696795.3). NCBI lineage: Eukaryota > Metazoa > Arthropoda > Insecta > Hemiptera > Pentatomidae > Halyomorpha > Halyomorpha halys. The sequence continues at coordinate 37,675 of NW_027111811.1, forward strand.
CCCCTCTTTAACATGTATAGAACAGACCTAAAATATTAAATACAACTAGTAGGCCGCCCATAGTTAAGACACAGTCTTATGTAATGTCTATTGGCGGTGCCGGATCGAATCCGGCCTGGGACGTTGACTTTTTTCATTGAATGGCGGTCTCACAAAATGAAAACCTTTGATCCCGACCATGGTTAGGCAGTATAGGACTCCAATGGGAGTCATGGCCGAAACACAAAAATACAACTAATGAACATTAGTTGTATTTTTTTATTATTTTAAATAAATAGAATATAAGCTCATAAAATATTTGTCATATAATTGATAAAAGTAGTGATAGATAGATATATAAATATATAATTATTTATAAACATATTAAAAAAATAATCTTCCGCGAGGCGAGTGATGCTATTTCTTTTAGAAGAATATAAACATAGGATCAGCTGTACACATCGATGTGGGTAATCAAATCATTACAAAGGTCCGTAAACATCTGAGCACTGATTGGTTAGTGTCGGCAATACGTGACGTCATCAATGATGTCATGAGCCACCCAGGGAGAAGCTTGTTTTACTTTCTCTGGCCTTTTGATGTTTACATCAACTGATGATCGCCCCTGCTGTTTCTATTTTTACAGCATCAACTCGTCAAAGAAATATCCTATATTGGACTTTGTTTATAAACTTTATTTAACTTTACGATGAATTCCTCATAGTACAAGAACCATAGAGGACAAAAATACATTTATTTCACCCCAATTTTTGATTACTTGGAAAACTATGTGTAATTACTAGTCAAAATTGATGAGTCTGCCAAGTATAGGTAGGAGGAATAAAAAAATGGAGGCTGTTTCAATACGTTAAAAATATTAATTTTTTATTCGGAACTCAATATCTTTAAAACTACCAACAATAGGAATTCTAAGAGAGTATCATTTAAAATAATAAATTTGCTAAAATATAAGTCCTAATAGAGCTATTTAATTTCAATAGGTCTCGAGAAATATCTTCTTAAAAAGCGACATTTCATAAAAATGTTGTATGGAACGTAATAAAAGATCAGTATTTATTGAATTGATTTTGAATAATCTATATCTCAAAAACCATTAGAAGTACAGATGTTACTAGCATTCAAATTGAAGCTAATTTAATGGAAAAACCGGAGGATTAAAATAAATTCCAATAAATCCCACCAAATCACATTTATCCTTCGACGTAAACCCATGACCTCTTGCCCTACAGTATCCTTTAATAATACCCCACCTATTCCTGTCGAACAGATCCGTTACTTAGGACTACATCTCGACAAACGACTGACATGGAATCCTCATACAAGACTAAAAAGATAAGAAACTGCTCGTAGATTCCGACTATTGCAACATTTACTAGAAAACTGTCTAAATTGCCAATCCATTACAAAAGACTGATCTACATGACTATTATAAGGCCTATCTGGACATACGGAGTTGAGCTTTGAGGCTCCACTAAACCATCAAATTCCTCCAGAATCCAATCCTTACAGTCCAAAATCCTTCGTAAAATCCTTAATGCTCCTTACTTTGTCACAAATCAAGTC
>NW_027111811.1:39287-65281 GCF_000696795.3 Halyomorpha halys
CTCCAGAATCCAATCCTTACAGTCCAAAATCCTTCGTAAAATCCTTAATGCTCCTTACTTTGTCACAAATCAAGTCATCCATCAGGACCTCAATGTTCCATATGTTGCCGATTTGGCCAGATCCAGATACCGTTCCTTCCATAACAAACTTCTCAACTACCCAAATCCACTTGTTTCTTACCTGGCTTCTCCTTCATTACCTAATAATCCTCCTAGGCGTCTGAAAAGAAGATGGCCTCGAGATCTTGGATATAGGAGTTCTATCAGTGGGTAGATTCTCCAAATGTTTGTATCATGTCACTATGTCACCTACAGCAAATTTACTTGTTGTATATATGGGTATACAGTTGTAAATAACAATAAATAAATTATTTAAAAAAAAAAAGTTTAATGGACTATACAGAAGTTTATGACTTTTATCTTCGTAGGAGAAGTAGTTTTCATGAAATTTACTGTAATAATCACTGACAATACATTTTAGGTCAAATCATGATTATAATTACTTTAGTGATAACCTAATAAACTAACCTAAGTTCGATTCTGATCGTGAGACCGATTTGACAAGTCGAATAGCCCTAGAACAGATGGGATGAGACACGAAACATATCATTTGTGCCAAATATATTTCATATGATAACTAAAAAGTATAATTGAATAAGACCAATAGAAGTTCAATAATTCCTCCATATTTCTTTATGTATTTTATCAATCAATATAAAAATCTCCATACCTACGACTTTTTTTTATTTATTTATTGAAATTTACAACTGTATGAAAAAAAATAATACAATTAGTAAATGTGAAAAATATTTCAGAAAACATGATAATTTTGGGAACGAACCACCCAATAGTGTTACTTCAATCGTCGCTTTAATAGAAGATCGCGTGGCCATCTTCTTTTCAGACGCCTCATAGGATATCAGGGATGGTTTAGGATGAGAAATGAAGAACTCATGAGTTTGGGTGGGTAAGGATTTAGGAATGAAAGCAGTTATATCTATTCTGGGCCAAATATGCAAGGAATGGGGTGTGTGAGGTAGTTATGAATGAGTTTATTTGTGAAGTAATGGGGGAGAATCAAGGATTTTGGATTGTAAGAATTCGATACGGGAAGAGTTTTATGGTTTAATGTAGCCCCAAAGCTCATTTAAATAGATTTAATTATCATGTTATGAGTTTTTTTTCTTTTTCAATTAAAAATAAAATTTTTCGTTCTTCCTTATTTACATAAAAGCTATTTCTAAAACTAAAACATAAACAAATTATGTAGGATGATTTTATATATAATACAAATTCCTATTCCTCAGGTTTACCTCATTATTTTAGAGGCCGCGCCTGCATGACCTCACAACCTCCGCACATATAGATAGCATCATATCATTTGCTATGCTGGGTTATTTTAGTCACAATAATTAAATTGAAAAGCCGGGAAACGTTAATTAACGTTTAAATAAATAAAAAATACTAACTGGTTAATTTATACATAATATAATCAAGCTGAATAAAGAAAATGTTAATTCCTTTACATAAACATAGTTTGTAATATGCCGGTGCTTAATGTGACATAATTAATTATGATTAGTGAAGTATTTATATTGAATTCAGTTAATATTACGTACTTACGTTCTCAAAGTTTTAAGACTGATCTCGAAATAAAAAAGTATTAAATATTTTTGAACTACGAACTGAAAGTAAGCAGTATATGATCCTCGTCATGTACAACAAAGTTTCTTCTGTTGTTCATAGATAGACTCCAGGGACGTATAGCGCAGAAAGCTTTTGTAACCGTGTCCAATCGCTTCTGTTTGATGTCTCTCTGGCGATGATACAATGCTTTCGTGGAAACAAAAAGAAGATTATGGAAGCAAGGTCAGAGCTGTTGGCTGCTGTTGAACTTGGCCAAAATTTCGGCTGCAGCTAGTGATGTTTTAGAGGACTCATTATCATAGTGTAAAAACAAATCATTGATCTCTTGGCGGACTCGACCCTTCAAACGGTGGAGCACTCCTTTGACATTGAATTCAGAAAAAAATGTTATAAAGTTTTAGAGGTAGTTGTGAAGGGTGGTAACACTTCAGCAGTCTCCCTTCAGCATCTACCTCCGAGCGATTTAAGAAAGTTGTGATCGTGAATGTTTCGAATCCGGGTTTTCAACTGAAATTCACTTTTCAAGGTTCAAATCACTCGCAGAAGCCTCGTAGAATGGTATGTGTGAGTGTAAGTATGTGAACAACCTAGCTTATAAACGTAAGGAAGTGTAATTAATTATTTAAAGGAAGTACATGTCTAAAATGTGACCGCAACTTTTTCGCTATAAATGAATAATCTGAACCACCGTAATATATTTTATTGATATTTACAACTGTATAAAAAAATACAACAAGCAAATTTGTTCATAATGATATGATACAGCATGTAGAGAAACTACCCAGTAGTAGAACTCTAAAAACGTTTTACAATATAACGGTCACGAGGCCATCTCTTCTTTTCAGGCGCCTCGAAGGATTGCCAGGAATGGAAGAGGAAGCAAGGTTAGAAACTAGTGGGTTTGGGTGGTTATGGAGTTTATAATGGAAGGAATGATATCGGGTTCGGGCTAGATCGGTTACATAAAGAACATTTAGGTCTTTATGGATGGTTCTATTATTTTATTATAGTAAAAAAATAAGGAGTATTGAGGATTTTCCGTAGTATAAATAGCAATTTTAAACATTTGTTGAGATTTTATACAAAACAGGTCTAACGATTTTGACCAAATTTGTCGTATCAATTTAAAATTAAATGACCTTGATATCAGTCAGGCCTTATGCGCAGTGAAATAGACTGACGATACTTAAATGTGGAATTTTCAAAAAATCTTTCTCTAAATTGTCTTTAATTTTAATTATTAGAAATAATCAATCATAAACAGCAGATAACTATCACATATAATATAATTTCATTATTAACTAAGAGATAAAAATATAACATTATATGTAAAAATTGCGATCCTGAATAGTAAAGATTTTTTTTTTTTTTAAACGTACAAGGATTGATTCCATCTCAAACTAGTGAAAGTATTGTGATGCGCACACCGCACCAACTTTTTCTCATATGTCACTGAGACCATATATCGTTGCCTATATTGACTATGATTGATTCGGTGCAAGGTATATATTATAATATATATAATTATATAAGTATATATATGGCAATATCGAGATCAAAATGGCTTATTTTTTTATTTTTTGTTTAAATAAAATAAATTTTATCTAAATTAAGTCTCAAACAATTTTTATTATTACCTATCATCACTCAATTACCACACAATATTATTTAACCTTCCATATAATCAGATCAGGCATATAATTAATTTATTTCAAACTGTATTTTAGTCTAATTTTTTTGATTTTATTATTAACATTTATATCAAGATTAACTATAAATATTAACATAAAATTAATTTTATTTAAAATTTCTACATAGCAAGTTTCATATTTCTTGTCTTATTTTAAAATTCACTGTATAATTAATATTTTCTGATATATAAATAGGCTTCAATATGTCTTTTTCTGTTGATTATATTTTCGATTCTATATTTTAAAAATATTTGTTTAATATCAATTACCTTAAATTATTACTTAATTAATGATGATGTTCCCTTTCGTACCTGATAGCTATCACATGTAGTCCTCAGACAAACACCCACTGATCTCACCGCATTCCTTAATGCTCTTTCAACATGGACTGACTCAATAGCTCGTGACGGTATTTGATGATCCCCATTCCTGTTTACATCGGTTAAGGCTATTTAAATCTCACCTGTATTCTCTTCACTGTGAATTTAAATTTGTTTATCGATTTTATCAGATTTGCTTGCACTGTGGAAAAAAATATTTTTATGTGGGAGTGTATAACTGTAGATTGAAGGAACAACAGCCAATCTCCATTTCTAGACGTTTCTAGTTATTTATGTAGGTAGGTAGTTTGTCAAACATTAAACTTTTACTTCCAACAGCGAACAAAGTTCTCATAATTCTATTACTATTGCGTTTTTATTGCACAGAATAAATCGACATGCCGCTCCTAATGGCACATTTGACAAAAAAACAATGTTTGGATTTAAAATGAACGTATTCCAAAGATAGTACCTTAGGCATGGTTTTTTTCTATATCAGTCCTGCTACATACTGTTTCAAAGGTATAAGATTTGTCACAAAGTAACTACAGGTTTCAGTAAAATCTATAAAATACTTCTGTTCCCACTGATTGAGAAAAACTTCATATATTAGAATAGATATGTAATAAAAAATAATAATAATTAAAATACAGGGTATCCTGAGTATATCATTTTAACATATAATAGCTTTAATCATTGACAAGTTACGTTAAAAACTAGAAAAAAATGGACACAGGTTGTTGTTGCTTTTAGTGATACATTTTATCAAACTTTTATTTTATTTATTTAATGTAATTTACAACTGTACAAAATAATAACTACAATAAGTAAATATGAAATTCATTTACACATGCAAATCATGGGAAGAAACCACCCATTGGTGGTACTAAGCGTGAATTTAAATTAGATTCCCGTGGCCATCTTCTTTTCAAACGCTTCGGAGGATTATCAGGGATTGTTAAGGATCATAGATTAAGAACTAATGGGTTAGGAGTTTAGAATGAAAAGACGCCTATCTGTTTTGGGCCAAATCTGCAACGAATGGGATGTTTAAATCTTTGTGGATGAGTTTATTTGTAACGTAATAAGGACCATCAAGGATTTTACGTAGCATTTTGGATTGTAAGGATTGGATGTGGGAGGAATTTGATGGTTTAGTAGAGCCCCAGAGCACAATTCCTTATGTCCAAATTGGTCTGATTATCATAGTGTATTAAATTTTTTTGTAGTGAATGGGTAGTTAAGAACATTTGTCAAGAAAGTGTACCAATCGAAATCTACGAGCAGTCTTGTATATGAATTCCAAGTCTCTTGTCAAGATGGAATCCTAAGTATCGAATCTGTTAAACAGGCGTCAGTGGAATTGATCAAACTTTAAACTATAGTTTCATGAATTTTACAACAGAAGATTTCATGCAGTTAGCGACCATCAAGCTGCTAGGGGTTGTTATAATATTAGACTTTCGAGAAGTTACTAACCTTTTTCCATAATCTAATTATTCTACTAGGCTTTTAGGATATTTCATCAAACATTTCCAGTGAACAGATATTGATGTTTTGGGACATGTTTATTATTTAAGCTGCTTAGTATGAAGGGTCACCATGCGTAGTCAAAAGCCGATTTTATTTATGTGAAAAAATTCGTTAATATAATTATAAAATATATTTAAGATCTGTATTTCTATCTTGTAGGGCGCTTCGTTATGTTATATCGGTGTCAAAAAAGAAGGATAAATATATAAATACAATAAGCTTATGTAGTCTGCGTATTCCTTCTATCTAGATCGGACTTCCAAACATCTATCTTTTAATTACCTCTTTGCTAAACACGATATTCCTATAAACAAAAATAGATAATTATATATTAAAAATATTACATTGTTCTTATATTTTTCGTCTGTTTGGATAGCAAGTATTTCTATTCATGTTTATATTATCTAAGGGATGAATATTTTGCTCCCCGGAGGCCGCCACTTCTCGAGCCTCGAAACCGCTAACTAAGACTCCTGGGGCAAGAGCCCATTTCCTCCAAGGGGGGAGGGAAGTTATGGGGTAAATTATCTCCCTCCTGTCACTTTAGTTATTGGCTTAGACTCGATTTTCCTCGGGTCGAAGTCGTTGTCTCCGTCATCGCCGTCGCAAAATTGTTTCCTTCTTCTTGATCGGTCCTCACCGATTTGGGAAACATCAGAGTAATAAAAAACAGGACCTGAAAGCTGAGCGGCTTGCACCGTGTGTCCCCTAGAGCGCTTGGTTCAGGAGGTTGAGGATTCGAATCCCACTGGGTGAGTCAATATTTATTTCGCGGCTACCCAGAGAAATGAATTATTGACATTCTCGGAAAGTATAAGTCCTTAATAGAGGATAAATAAATAATTTTATTTATTTAAAAAAATAAATAAAAATCTCTTATAAATTTCTTGTAACTTTAAAATATGAAAAAAAGTGTTATGAACTTACACCATCTTAATCTTACAAGATGAGCGATTGAATATATGCTCTGATTGATAAAAGTTTGATAAAAAATAAAAATTTTATTGCTGTTGAAGTTCTGCTCCTATTACAAAAAAGTTCAAGTTAATTTATTAAAATCGATAAATTAAAATGTTAGTTTTACTGAATATTAGTGCAACCCGTCCTTTGTTTATTAGGCAATGCACAAATATTTCTAGGAAACAATTTAATAAATATTAATTTTATAAATTTATTACATAGTTCATAGCTTATCAAACTCTTTTCTAAATTTTAGATTTACTATAGAATGCTATGAAATACATTTTCAAAAGTAATACCTCAACGATTATTATTACAAAAAAGCCTAAAAATACTTTTACACCGAAACAAAAGCCACAAAAGTTTGGATGGTAGAGATCTTAAATGTTTATTATAAGCCGAGATTAAGTTCCCTTCCATGTCAATCATTTTCGCTTTTTTTTATTAGTCAACTAATTTGTTAATGGTTGTTATTTTATTCGACAGCGATTATAAAATAATAAATACTGATAGAGAGTGTTTTATTAATGGCTAAATAAATAAAAATCAGTAGCTGTTGCCCGCAGTCTCGCAGCAACTTCCTACTCATACACCCAGTATAATTAGTGACCGACATAACCGCAAGGAGCGCCACAGACTTTCTCATTCCAGTGTCTCATAAATATTTAGTATAGGTCGTAACACTTTATAAATTGTCAGTCAGGGCGAACTGTCTTCTATCAATTATATGGAGATGTGTCCATTATAGTTGTTAGTATTCGGCAATGGTTTACATTTCTGGTCTTCAATTCTTTCAAGTATACGTTTTGCGGCTTCTCGTCAGTATGCACGTGTTGGCAGTTTTATTTTAAGATCTTCAAATTAGTTTGTATGAGCATTCGATGAAACCGTACATTTTCGTTATTTCAAAGTCCTAATCATTTTTTTAGATCCAATTTTCAAATACTTTCACCTTCGCATTTGCGAAATAAAGGTAATTAGTATGAGATATGAGATTTAATGATTTTGTTTCTTGGCCATGTCTGAAGTCTCTTGAGTTTTACAAATAAATGTGGAGCTATAATGCTTTTTTCGTAATTTTTATATTCTAAATAACATATAAAAAATATAAGGTAACATAAATTAATACCTGTTTAAAAATGGAAGGTTTTTTTAAAGGAATTGATCATATATTTTTTCTTTAGTAGTTTTCTCTTTTTAAATTCATTGCTGTTGAAAAATCTATGCATAAATTACAAAAAAATAAAATAAAATGATTTGGATTTATTGAATTATAATACAATTTTATTTACTAGGGTGTAAATAAAGGTTATTTGTCTTTTATTATATATTAAATATTTATATGTTATTTATTACACAAAATAGAAGTAATTTTTCCATTATCTGAACTCATTTCTAGGTTGGCACTTGAATCACATATTTTATAGTAATGGTAACAATTGAATTAATTTCGATGTAATTTTATAATTTTGACTAGAATCATATGTTTCGTTTATCTTTCTGATTCATAATATAAATTTTAATGTTCTATGAATCACAGGTAATGAGAATGTTCTTCTTTTATAAACTGCTATAAGCTGTATATCTTAGAAATGAAAAGAAAGTAAAATGATACGCAGTTTTCAACTTCTGTGATTTATGAATATTTATTCACTTCTAATATTTCAATGAAAATTTGATAATATAATATTTGATAATTTTACCCACATGAAAATTAATTTACATAGTAATCATTTCAGTGTTCGTATAACACAGCTGTTTTGTCACAAAGAGGGTTCTCTCACGGCTAGCGATTATCCACCATTTCAATTTACTCTCAGAATAATCTTATAAAAGGGAAACTTAATTAAATGTTGCCGAACTTTTACCTTAATATTTTAACGCTCTGCTACCCCTCGCATTCACGCTATATCGTACTGAACTTTATTCCGCTCTGAAAATGATGTGGCGAATCTGTTTAATTCCAGAGTGTGTTCGTGTACCACCGACTTATCTTTAATTTCCAGGAGAATGATGATTGTTATTTGCGCTTTAAACAGTAGAATGAATAAACTCACCGCTTAGTCATCAGATATGATTTATTTTAGTTTAGTTTTAAAATATTTCTCATTTTAGAGAATAATATTTTCAGATAGACTAAAAGTTATAAAATGATTGAGGTAGGTTATGTTTTAATTTTAAACGCTTCAGAATATTTTGGAACATACATCATCGATTTTTATTAGAGCGATTAAATGGACTATCCATAAAATGAGGCATAGACCCCTGTTAGGTACTTTAATAACTTGATATTGACTATTAATTTATTTATTGATAGGTATTACAATCATTACAATCTGCCACAAACTTGGGCAATGAGAATAGTGCTAATTGAACACATTTGAATCAAAAATTAAAAATAAATAAAATAAAAGTAAATATATAAAAGCTCTATATGATATAAACATAAAAATAAAATGAATATAATCAAATAATATAAATTAAATTATATTCAATATTTACAATCTCGACCATAGGATCTCCGAGCCCACTCTATCCCCCACGTATGAGGAGTAGAGCAGGGCCTTCTCACTGCCGTCACTGGTAATGCGCTAGTGGAGGCTGAGTAAGTGCACTCAAGCCGCTATCATTCTATGGACATTGCTAGAACTCCAATTTTCGACTATAGGGGTATTCATGATGTTGTGTTAAATGTAAAATGTTTTACCATGTTAAATGTTATAACTATAGGATTGTGAGCAGCCCTATTTGAAGTCATGTTAAACGTTAAATGCATTAGAGCCCCTAGCGGATTTTCTCAGCAACTTGTTTTATAAGCCTTTATGCTTATAACCTTTCCTTTCCGAGCGTCATGTTATTGTTTACTTCGAATTTGATTTAAGTTTCAGTTTTGATTTATCCATTTCATTACAACATGCCTAGAGTGAGTGAAAAGTGGAATTTGTGTGAAAGTTTAGCTTATGAGTGTCTTATTGATCTCCAAACTTGTGAGGAAGAGAATGAAGATGAGCTAATTGACAACTGTATTGAAGGTTTTTGAGTTTAGGTGGTTACTAATTTTCAATATTTATTGTGCATCTTTGAATAAAATTATTATGTTCTAAGAAAAATGATATCTAATAAAAGTTGTTATTATGTCTATAACCCACTTTTTTAGTATTTATAGTAAAAATGAACCCATTATCCTCCTATCTTCAAACCTTATGTATTGTTTAAGAATAAAATCACTTATTTTCAATAATTTCTTTGAAAATTTTTCTAGCAAGCATATATAGCATGTTACTTGTCAGGTAAAAGTTAATTTAAATAGCTACAAAATGTCACTCCTCCCATGTTTCTACCATAATCATGAGTGGAGCTATTTGTATTTAAAAAAAACTAGCCATTAACAATTTAGAAAACTATAGAGCCATAATTTCAAACCTGGTGAACATAATTTAATAAAACTTCCTCTTAGGTGCCAGGAAGCTTTGTGGAAACTACTTTGGCGTCAAATTTTATTTGATTATGGATAATGTGGTAAAAAAGTATTTTAAATGTGTTGATTTGACATAAAATCAATCATGAACAAAAATAAAATCTTACATCTATTTGAGGGAGAGAGGGGCTGCTGAGGTCTTAAATGATTTCCACTTTTTATAAAGTATAATTCCTCTTTTTAATTAATGATACATAAATAATAATAATATATACATAAGTAAGAATACATACATAATTATAAATAGTTTTAAGTTCAATTATTTTGTCAATAGGACTTCTTTAAAAGCTCTAGTTTTAATTCAAATTTATTTTCTGTGTTTTGATTTTACGAAGCTTCAGCTCCTCCGCAATCCTTTCCTTTCCAAATTCAAATCGCTCCCTATCCAACACAAGGCGGTCTGCAAATACCTCTTCTGTTTTTTTCTTTCTTGTATTATTAAAGTTATCCATTGTGATTTAATAACAGGGGTATGAAATAATAACTAGCACAAACACGAAAGAACTAACCTGACACAACAAACAAAAATGGTGGCGAGCTCAACTGGTCTATAGTGTGTCGTCATTCTCCATTTAACAGACCAAGTAACAGACTCTCAGCCATGTTACATGTTATTTCGTTTTACTACGGCAAAAGAAGGCAATTTTTTTTTTCCATTTAACACGCTTTAACATGTTAAACTAAAGATCATGAATACCCCTTATATTTTACGAAAGGTCTCTTGGACATTGCCGTTTTACCTTCGAAGTGCATTCTACCGAACTGGATAAGAATTGAATAAAAGGGATGATTAGAAAGGTTTATATGGAATTTAGTTTGTATGAGGTCATGGACCAAATGGATATTAAGGTCATGGTGTAGTGTTCTGTCGGACTATGGTTCTAAGGATTGGATACGTGTGATGTTCGAAGGCTTAGCTGTTCCCTAAAGTTCAACTCCTTAGGTCCGGAAATAGTCTTATAAATTAGTAGTTAGTTTTCTATTGAGAAATTAGAGGTACTGAGTAGGCGGTAAATTTGGGTGAATCGTCTGTTTAGCTCGTGTCTTTTAAGTCTAGTATGTTGGTTCTAGGTGAGTCTTTAGTTTTATACCTAGAATCAAGAATTGAAAGGAGGGTGTTCTTTTTACTCACAACTTTTCTTCATAAAAAAATAATTAAATATTTTTCCATTAGCCTTTTCGTAGATTTGTAATAATAATGAGGTGTTGATAGTTCACCATAGATTAATATGTGGAGAAGATGGTCTGGGGGGTGGTCAGCAAATAAAACAATTTTTTTTAGTTTATTGTGTTAATTTGCTAACCGCGCCTCCCCTTCCTCCGACCATCTTTTTTTACATATATAATAATTTATTCAAGTGCTTTAAAAAATTAAACAAATGTATTTATATTATTTTTATAAATATAATAATATTTTAATTATATCATTGACTTTATTAATTATTTTTTTCTTTGTTGCAGGTAAGCTTCGTGTTTTCTTTCTGTTTTATCTTGATATTGTAAGTAAACTAACATTAATACATTTTTCTAATTATATTTAATTTTTTTTTTACTTAAATGTTAGTTTTATGCTTTTCTAGTACGGTTAAACTCGATTAGTCGAATTTGACGAGGATCACTTCCACTTTTAGCTATCTAATTTTTGAAATTTTTGATGTCATCGAGCGTACTAAAAATTCATTTCGAGTTATTAAGTTTTTCAATGAAACATAATAACATAAAAAAAATTTAAACGGGGCTGTTTATAAAATTTTTTTTTTTGTTTTTTTCCTTCTGCGTTCTTCCCTCAGGTGACCAGGTCAGAGACTAAAATGAGGAATCCATTGTACCTTTCGATGCCCACCAGGCTTTCGTAAAGCTTTCTTTTCCCCTCAGTTGTAGAGAACTATACCGGCCTTCCAGCTGAAAAGATCCTACACGTTTGCAGTATCACTTCCTTTTTTTTTTTCTTTTTTTTTACCCTTACATGCTCATATTTGACATACGGAGATGTTATTCAACAGGTATAATGCTACCTTTCCCAACCAGAAGAAGAATTTGAGAAGTTCTATTTTATTTTATAGAGTTATAGAAATTTGACTGAATATTTGAATATTAAATCGTAATATTTTGCTTAATAGACTGTGTAGATAACGAACACTTTAAGATCGTTTTTTTCCACTGGTCAGTGCGTTGATCTAATTGTACATCGGAATCTTGTTTTAGGACTGACTTTCAGGATTTGAGTTTTATAGAGTTCAGTGGAATGATGTTTCATTTATTTATTATTTATTAATATTTTGGGTATAGAAGGGCAAAAGAAAAATTATATAATAAAAATAAGACTGCCCTTCCTTTTTGCTAAAATCTGTTCGAGAATAGACAAGTCAGGTTGAATCAGATTATGCTGAATCCTCTTAAAGGTTTAGCGCGTTAGCACTGTGGCTTTTCTGGCTAAAGTTTTCACTAAAACAGATTTAGTTGAATTTTCTTACAACAAAGGCATGGCTCTTACTATACTACACTTTGAAGGAGTATATCTCTTTAACTCGCTTTAGTTTTAATGATTTCAATTTTTTTTTTAAATAACCCTATAAAAAGTAAAACAAAAAAAATCTGAAAATACATACGTGAGAGGTTCCCAGAGCGCATGTTCAGAATTTTATTGGTTCGCTTCCCGTCAGAATCAGACAATATTTATTTTTCAATATTTAACGTATCTTGACATTCTCACTCTGAAGCTGCATTGGTCCTCAATGGAGAAATTGAGCGTTAAAAAAATCTAGAATAAAAACTGAGAAATAGAGTATTATATTTGATTAAATCGAAATTAGTAAGCTGTAATTTACTAATATAATAGAGAATAAAACACAATTTTTTTTTCCCTAAATGTAGACGTGTGATAATGGTTAAACGCCCAGCGGAAGTAAATAAAAAAGTATAATGTATTGTTAATTATGGTTTTAATTTAAAATTAAAAAAAAAAAAAAGATATAGTAAATAATAAACACATGATATGACATAAATATGGTATTTTTAAAAAAAATATTCAATGTTCAATGTTAAAATTATTAATTAAAATTATTATTTTATTTTTTTATTTTATGCGTTGGGTGAATAGATCGATTATCATGTATTAATCAAACGTTAGTTATTAATTATACACATATATCTATATCAAACAACTTTAAATGAGTGGTGAAACCCATTAAAACAAGATAGAATAGATCTGATTAGAATGAGAACTGTGGTTAGATCAGAATCAGAAGCAGGCTGGCCAATGACAAACCACTCTCAAACAATCATTATAATAAATCATTACACTATTACTTCAACATGTTACATTTGTCACGAAATCTGTAAGTGAAGATTTTTTCTTAAAATTTTAAGAAATATCTATATTTATATTCCCTATATTTAGAAAGTTGCTATAATTGGAAAACGACGTGATACGAGCATATTAGTCGATGTACGACAATTTCACAAGAGGAGATCATAACACACAAAAAAAGCCATCCCTCCCAGCCGGACCCGCCCCACTAAATATTGCTTAACAAGGGAAGAAGATATTTTAAGAATGTTATACAGCAATGATTGGAGAAGTTTGTCGGGGGGCGCGGTCAGCAAAGAACAACATAAACAAAACCATATTTATTTATTTTATGCCGACGTTTCGACCTGAGTTTCAGGTCTTCAAGTTCTCTATTATAAAGGTATCATATATGATAAAGGTATTATTCCTGGAATTATTAAGTTACCACATATGATAGAGGTATTATTCCAGAAATATTAAGTTAACATTAACTAATTTTTTAGAATTATAAAGGTATCATATATAATAAAAGTATTATTCCAGAAATATTAAGTTACCATATATGATAAAAGTATTATTCCAGAAATATTAAGTTAACATGATAAGATGCCTGAATTAATAGGACTATTATGATAGAATAGAATATGTATGTTAAATACTCTTATTATATTTTATGGATTTAAACCATAACTAAAGAAATCAAAAATCTTTGTGTCTCATGCACTTAAATATAATAGTAAAGTAAGCTATCAGGTTCATACCCTGCTTATAGAGATATTATAAACCTCTTTTTACTAATTAAAAAAAGAAGATGGTTATTTATTATAATTTTAATTATTAGAACAGTTATAGTAATTTCAGCTAACTACCGAAGACCTGAAGACCTCGTGAAGACCTGAAACTCAGGTCTAAACGT
Organism: Halyomorpha halys; assembly: GCF_000696795.3. Classification (NCBI taxonomy): domain Eukaryota; kingdom Metazoa; phylum Arthropoda; class Insecta; order Hemiptera; family Pentatomidae; genus Halyomorpha; species Halyomorpha halys. The sequence goes on from NW_027111811.1 coordinate 53,125, forward strand.
CGGCATAAAATAAATAAATATGGTTTGGTTTATTTGTGTTGTTCTTTGCTGACCGCACCGCCCGACAAACTTCTCCAATCATTAATCTACGGTCAACTATCTACGCCTGATTATACAGCAATATTTGAAAAGCTCCTGAAATTGGAAAAAAGGAGTTTTTATAATTTTATTTTAAAAGAATGCTAGTACTAAATAATAGGGCGTGTATATATTTCACTTCTGATTAATATTCGGTATCATTTGGCTCTCTAAACAAATTTGAATTTATATCAATTATTCATATTTTCCATTCTGCCTCTTTGCCTTAATTTCGGAGACGCAAAACGACTATAAAAAACTTAAAGACGTAAAAATTGCATTAAATGAACGATTTATTTAACCTATTTCTTTTATCCACCATAGAAGTTAAAATGAAAAGATTAAATGACATATCGAACGATAGTTTGTTCGATTTTTCTTGATTGATGGATAGTCCGTTGTGCGGTATAGTAGCAAGGCGCGCCTGCCATTATCGAAGGAAACTTCTCATTATAATTTGAAAAGTTTGTCGAAAATATTCCACTAATATGATACAATGTGAATATGAAAACATGATGAGATTGTCTCAACTCCTGTACAGGAACCAAATATAGTATGTAAGATAAAATTTACCCAAAAGTAAATTTAGGTGGAATAATTCTATATTCTGATATAGTTAATTTATGTATGTTTGAATATTATTTTTAGAATAAGTGATTTTAAATGACAGAAATATATACATTTAGTCCCTTATTTCGAGAAAATTCAACAATTAAAATACTACAAAAAACCTGTCGAAGTTTTAGAAATTTACTTCATACATGGGTCAGGAAATATAAGAACAAACTATTCTTATAACAACTATGAGAACACGAAAGCAACAAAGGAAAACGTTTAAATGCGATCTATTTATGCGTTTTTTGTTACTCTCCATTACCTTCATTTACTTTTCTTGGATATCTATCGGTCTAAAACATTTGGCTTTCAAACAAAATATTATACATCTATCTCATTATTTTATTGAAAATAAGTTTCAAACATTGAGAAATGATTATTTCAAATAAAGAAAATTAAAGATATTCGAGAGAAGGTTTTTTTTGAAAAGTGCCATTTAAGCTTGCTGATATTAAATAATACTTAATACAAAATTTATATTACGAGTTTATTTGAGACATTTTTGAGAGAAAGGAAAAAAAGGTTTGAAATTAATAAGTGAAAATTCTGGTCTCAAAGTCGTAGAATGTCCTCAAAGGATTTCGTATAATACACGAAACATATTGTTTGTGCCTAACATAATTTATTAGGAAACTAAAATTATAATTAAATAAGACCAATCTAAGTTTAATAATCTCTCCATATATTTTATTTGTTTTATTACTCAATACAAATCAACGTTTTGGAAGTCCATGCTATTTTATTCTTTAAGTTAAAAACTAAAAAAGTTTTTCCTACTTTTCTTCTTTAGAAATGAACGAATTTTTCCCACATGTTAAAGTAACGTAAAGCGTCGAAATTTTTATCCATTAATTTCAGTATTGATTTGTTTTTTATTTTTTACTGTTTTAATTACTTTAATGACTATTCCTTTTTTGTTCTATGTAATGTAATGAAAATATGGTTAGCGCATAACACAACGTTCTCTTACCCTCCCTACTTTGAGATGGAATTAATCCTTGAACGTTTAAAAACAACTATTTCATTATTGTTCTGGATCGCAATACATCCCCATATTTTATATTTCATAAATGAGTGAGCGAATGTGTAATATGACTGTTGTCATGACAATAATGGGCGCAAGGAGATAACTATTTTCTTCTTTAATTAATAATAGTATTGCATATTTGTATGTATAAAAGGGAATGGTCGAATCTTTGTCCACAATAAACTTTTGAATTACTGGACCTATTTACGTGCTGTTTTTTCAAAATGTTCCCTTTCACTATGGAAAGGTTTACAATTGGGAAGCTACTAAAATCCTAGGATTTACAGCTAGAACAAAGTTTTGAACAAAATTTAAGGTTTTTGGTTGTTTTTTACGTAGTATTTTACGTTTATTTTAAAGTATACGTTTTTTTTTCAAGGTTATTATACACCAATGATTGTCCAAATGATCCAAAGAATAAGAAACAGATAACTGATTCTATTAAGTTATATAATATTCACAAAAAAGTATCAAAAACATACGGCTAAGGTTAATGTCGGTCAACAAAATTATTTTTTTGAAACATTATAAGCATTTTATAATCGTTTTTAGTGTCGTCTCACACTATCAAAAAACATTTTTCAAAGCAATTAAAAATTGGAAATTTTTTCAACTTGATTTATTTGGAGGAATTAATATAATCATCTTAAATAAAATTACCTTGTTTTGGGTAACCTAAGGTAACCGAAAGTCTGAAATGGATTATTAGTAGAAATCCACCATGAGTGATTTGAGACATTATGGTTCCAAACAGGAGGAGAGAGAGAAGTCGAGGAATGCAGAGAGAAAACCTAATGATGGAGTAAGTCCACCCTACCCTTATCATTAACATCCACATCTACAGTTTTACATAGACCAATCATTCAAAATTAATTAACTTTTTTAACAATAAATTGTTTTATTTCGGCCACCCTCTACACCACCTGTAACTTGTGCAATAAATTTTATTTTCATTATATACGGTCCACTAACATCCAACCAGCCAACCAAAAGTGAATGTGTGCCTGGCCTTCAGTTAAAGGTGTCCATACATAATTCAGAAAGCTTTTTTGAAAATTCGGTATTTCAGGTCACCAGACTCTTTCACTAAGGATAATGTTTAACTGGTATTAAAAATCGTATTAACATTGATGTGACAAGTTTGATCAAATTGTTGGTCAAACAGTTGTTTTGAAAATAAAAAAAAAGTTAAGCGGTATCTTCGGTAAGTGGATTTTATTTCACAATCGCAATATATCACCTCACCATATATTTTATATACAATTTAGTGAAAGTAAAAAATAAAGATTGAATTTCGAAATAATCCATTGATAATAATTGTGTTAGAATCGACACATTTGGTTTTCATCGCTACGTGTTTTATCATTATCTAATTTCTTCAATATTACATACAGTTAGGGACAAAACTTCGTAAATAATCGTACGTGTTATGCCGATAGATTCAGAATTACTTTGTATTGTTCTTTTATTAGTACCATTGCCTATGAAGACTACTGTGATTCCATGTGTGCTCCGAGCACTGGCCTATAAGCGAATGACCTATAAAGGGTAGTCATAAACTTCTTTTACGTCTTTCCATCTTGAAGGGACTTGGATATCCCAAACGTGTAATGGGCCGGAACATGGAATGGCTTAGTTATGTCTTCTTTAGGGGAGTATGAAGGGTCTTTGTCTATTAGAAATGGAGGTCATCTTGGATATTAAATTTGTCATTTTCAATTTATAGATCTATTTCTACCAGGCAGTGCATGTCATACTGGAGGAAATATTACTGATAATAATTATTTTTTAAAGTGCTCTGTAATGAAAATATTTCATAATGGGGATCTCAGCTCTTGGTCTTTAATGGAGATATGTACTGGATTAATCCCCCTTTAAGACCTTGAGTGTTGAAGTATCCTTTGCCATTATAATCATGCTGGGTTTAATTGTGACAAATATGGAAAAATGGACTGTTTTGTCTATTTTGTACAAGATCAGTAACCATTAATCAGCCAGGCAAAATTTAAAAAATCCTGTTTTTCTCTTTGAAAACAAACAAACTTCAACAGTGTTAATATATTCAAGAGTTCGTTACCCATCATACGATTCCAATTCGATGTAAATATCAGAAAATAGCAAATAAAACAAAAAATTATAAAAATGAAAATAGCATTATATGCAATCCTTAATTTCTTTTTTTTTTTTTTTTTACTAGTTCGTTTTTTCCAGATAATTAATATTTATAGATTCTGTCTGGGATACACGAGATTGTTCATTTCGTTTGTCCATAGTGTAGAAAGTCTCTAATATCTAGCCTCTATCAGTATCTAATAATCTAGCAAGGGCGTACCCAGGATCAAAATTAAGGGGGGAGGGAAAAAAGAGGAGAATGAAATCAAAATTTTAAGAACATTAAAATAATTGTCGCAGTGCTTTATTAGTTATTAAAAATTAGTATTTGCTTGAATAATAATAATATTTTTTTCACTCCTGGAGGGGGAGGCCGCTGCCCCCCTCTGCGTACCTCCATAGATCATCTAGGAGGCTCGTAACTCAGGAGTAGTTACAATGCTACATTCAAGTTTACAACCATCTTCTAGGTTTTACTATTTTATCCGACGACTGATGCATGTGAGAGTGGGGCATAGATTTGGAAAAACTTGACTATCAACCTTCGCATGAGGTGATTCTCAATTTTTTATAATTTGATTGGTTAAACTCATGAAAAATACAAACAAAACAAAAATCTTGAGAGGCGACTAACAACAACTAGAAACAGGAAAAAGAATAAATTAACAAAGGAGATATTACTAACAACCTACGAACCAAATAAACTTAGAAAATATAAGAAAGGTTATAGTTCAGTGTTCCTCGTATACTTCACCTGCAGCACTTGTCCCCCGTCAACTCCACAACTGTTCAACTACTAATAATCATTCCAGTTGATTGGAGAAGATCAAAAATATTGGCCAAAATGCTCACTCTAACGAACACATGTCTTAATTTTAGCATTCGGTATGGAGGTACTATTCTAGATCATTGATAGTGTAAGGAAATGATGTGGTCAGTACCATGCTCAACCCCCAGGTATTCCTACTTAAGAATACCGACTATCTACTAACTACTAAAAAAGAATATCTCTCTTACGAAAGAAATATTCATACATGTTTTACATCAGTAAAATACTACTTTTCGAAAGTCCAAGTATATTTTATTTCACAGTAAAATAAAACATAATTAGTCAAGTACATAGGTCAGCATGATTCCCTCACTATTATATGTCTTTGGTATATCAATATTTTTTCGCAATACGAATCCTTTATCAGTAAACAAATTCATAATGTATTTTTACATTTTTATGTTTCACTACGTATCCCTGTATGTTTTTTTTTTTTTTATTTAATTACATTTTTAAAGTATGAATACGTCGATCTCTGCATTAGTGTCCGATAGTTTCTTTCTAGAGTACTTGTGTTATGATAGTATATTGTTTCGTAGCTTGATCTAGGATCTTTCATTTGGATGATATATTTTCTTCTGATCAATACAACGTATAATCTAGAGTAACAATGAAAGAGGCACTTAAAACTTGTATTTATATTATGCTAAGCAGTGTTATCGATGCTAAACTTGGCTCGCTATTCGGAGCTGATATATAGTAGTGCATAGAGTGGCTATTGTGTACTGCTCCACAATGGTAACTGAGGAAGATAGATTCCTTCTGTTCCTGTCTAGCTCTTCCTAGCTGATATTAATGGCTGTGGATTGTACAGAGAGAGCTCTCTATACGATCTTTTGTGTATTACTCTATAGGGATTTCAACTTTGTCAGGTAATTTTCAAACTGTACAGCAGTAGAAGTTGAGAAATGTGAGTACAATCTTCCTTGTATAGGAACTTTGGCGCCTGAACAAACTTCTTCATTAGCGGGAATTCTAAAATACCAAGGGGAATGGGTAGTGAATGATAAAACTATTTATTAGATCATGTTGTACGCTGTTTAGATGTATTCACTAAAGTTAGATCGATTAAGGGACTTTAAAATTTTTAAATACATATAAATATTGTATTTATACATATTTTTAAGGCAGCTTTACCACGAATGACGTTATTAAACTTTCAATTTCGTGGAGCTTAACACCGAAATTGAAAGGGAGAAATAGATGCAGATTTTCAGGTGAAGATTTTTCTCTACAGAGTATACCGCTGATATCCTATCACACTATCCTTACCACGCATGCCGATGACGCAGTGTGCTCGCAGACAAAAATAACCATTTAATTGCATCCCTAACTCTCCAATTCCGTATCACAACCCTCGAAGAATGGTGCCGATATCGGAGGATAAAAGTAAATCCCATTAAATCACTTTTACCCTTCATCGTAAATCTACCGACTGTCCAACAGCATACTTTAATAATGTTGCTCTAACCCCTGTACACATCCGCAACCTTGGACTACATCTTGACAAACGAATAACTTTGAATCTTAACACAAGGTTGAAAAGACATGAATCTGCACATCGATTCCGACAGCACTTACTAGACGAACTGTCCAAACTTCGAACTTATTACAAAAGAATGATCTACATGACTATAATAAGGCTTATCTGGACATCTGGAGTTGAGCTTTAGGGCTCTGCTAAACTTTCGAATTCCTCTCATATCAAATCCCTACAAAATTTCAATTTTTTTAATAAAGTATTAAAGTAATTATAATAATTTTCATAATCTTTAAAACGATATATTTAAAGTGTAATAAGGTTTTTCGTTCCGCCTCTGAAAAATGTTTCCGACTATTCTTGAATTTAGGACTTGAGAGCTGCCTTCACATCATCATTCGAGGTTTAATGATTACTCTTGAGGTCTCAACGATTGGAGGAAATTAATAAAAATAGCAAGGTGCAAGATGGGGAGAGTAGGGAGGGCTTGGAAGCAGTTGAAACTTCAAGTCTCGTAAAGCCTTTGCTTGCGAGGTGTGTAAACGAGTATTGTCACATTGCAGGATTATCGGTGCTATGCTGCGCCTAACACTTCATATTCGACATCGGAGGTGTCTCAGAATCTTGTCTGATGTTTATCGTCTGTTGCTATGATCAGACGTCCGGTACATGTTTTATTAACAATTCTTTTTAAAAGCTCGCGATCTCTAAATTTTACAAACTATCGATTAGCCGTAGATTTATCAACAGCATCCTCATCATAAATAGCCTTAAACGAAGATGAAACTCAGTTGGTGTCACTGTTTCAGCAATGCAAGATTCGATTACGGCATACTGTTTTACTTACGTTGACATATCTCTATAAACATGTCTCCTTACTCCCACTTCTCAAAATAGAATAGATGACTTCACTGAACATAAACCTGCAAGTGCGTATAAAGGGAAAATTATTCTTACACCTGCCACCTACCATCGTACCTAGGTAACAGCGTTTCGGAGATGAGAAACCACAGGCTTAGGATATTTTTATATATATTATAAATAAATACCTAGTTCCTTTATGTAGTTTATTTACTATTATATTACACAATACCATCCCTTATCATATTATATAATTAATGGTAACATTTTATAAATACAAAGGTATTTAATTGGTAAACTGGTAAACGCACACAAAGCCTTTGGAAAAGAATCCAATTATAATAATAGTTTTGTAGGACTCAATATAAATTAATTAATTAACTTATTTTTGATAATTGCCTTCACCGATTATCCTGACATCCCCAACAGATACATAGCACAACAATAAATAAAATACATTATCAAAGCTTCAATATTCAAACAATCCTTAACATCTTTAATGTGTTCATCGTTAACTGAATAAAATCTTTTCTAAAATTCATGAAACGATATATTTTTTTTATTTATTAAATAAATATACATCTAGTAAATTAGGTGTAAAATCATAATGGTTTGATACAGCCTTGTGGAGAAATTACCAATTGGTAGCACTGTAATAATATTTCTACAATAGCAGATCTCGAGTCCATCTTCTTTTTAAAGAATGTCAGGAATTCAAAAGGAATCAAGGTTAATATCTAGTGGGTTTGGGTAGTTAGGGAGTTTATAATGGAAGGATTGATATCTGGATCGGGCTAGATACATAGAATTTTTTTTTTTTATATTAAAAATTTATTTATTGATAGATATTACAATCTGCCACAACGTTGTTGGACAATAGGTAATAGTATGCCATTCATACTAAAATAAAATAAAATAAGAATATATAAATTTAAAAAAGTATATACAAATAAATAAAATCTCTCTAACTATATTCAAACAGAAGGATAAAGAAAATAAACAGAACCAAACTATGCACATGAAAAAATAAATAAAATAATAATAGAAATAAATAAATTAAATAATCACTTGTCAAACTTACACTAATATAAAACATCAAGGTATTTGTAGATGATTATTACATTTGTAACAAAGTTGGAGGCTTGAGCATTTTACTAGGTTTTTTCGATTGTAAGGATTGGACACGAGAGGAATTTGAAGGTTTAAACCTATATTTTTAAATTTAATATATTGTATTATAAAACATCATGTATTATACACATATTAAACATTTGCATGCCTAAACGATGTTCTTAGAAAAACCTGTTCATACAAGAACATATGTCCATCTTCATTTATAAACGTTCAGTTTCATTTTTATTTTTCTTGAAGTTTTAATTTGGACGTTTCTTGTTGTTGCTTTAATTTACCTAGTTTCTCATATCTATATTATCAATGAAGTAGTAATCCCCTATAAAATCTTCGCAGCGGCGATGATATCCACGACCCCAGTTGGTCAGTCAGTTATATAATAAAGGTGATATGGTAACGCTGAGACCTGATGAAACCAGATAGTACACGACCACTGTAACTCGAAGATGCCAAGATCATTTATCCATCCTCCTTTGTTTTGCTGTCATTACTGTACAATAGATGCCTGTGGTTCTGAGTCTTCAACAGCCCTCTTGCTTATTCTGTAGAATTTTATAACATGCTCATTTTTGTTAATAAAAAAGTGTTAAGTCAAATATACTTGTGGACTTCTACTTGGATAAATATAAAATATATAGTAAGGGAAAGTTATCGTAGAAACTTTGGAATCAGATTTATTGAAGTGAATTCAAGTTGTTGTTGTCTGGTACTTTAGGGCGTAAAACCCTGAGAAAATTCGTAATCCTGAGTGAATTCAAGTTTTAAGGTCCTCGGAAAAATAACTATTTATATATCATTGTTTTCCTACTTTGCAGGGCTCCATCGGAGCTCTCGTCTAGAAAGTATACAAAACAGAAAAAAAGAAAGAAGCTTTATGTTTACTAGCTAGAGGAAAGCCCTGATGAAGATCTAAGCGAAGCGATTTATAGTCCTACTTCAAAAACGAAAATATTTTCGAAAATTTTTTTTAGGTAGGTTTTCGGTATATTTCAAATATGTTTTGACTGAAAACGATTTTCTAAAAGTGTCTCTTTAAATTGTCGATTTAATTTAAAATTTAACTTTAAAGATCACACGTAAAAGAACACTCGTTCAATTAACTCATTATGTTAATGTAATATTACTCTTTAATATCAGCTTATCCTTATTGAAATATTTTTGCAGTACTTTATTGTCGTATTTCTATAATATATAAGATTGAATGGTCCAAACAAAAAAAAATGAAAAATTAATACCCAACTTAAAATAAATAAATAAGTAAAATTTGGAGTTCTATCAGTGGGTAGATTCTCCACATGTTTGTATCATGTCACTATATCACCTACAGCAAATTTACTTGTTGTATATATGTGTATACAGTTGTAAATAACAATAAATAAATTATTGAAATAAAAACTAAAATAATATAAATATAAATTTAATAAATCTGTTTCACTACAACCCATGTAGTGTCAGGGATTACTTACTACTTTGTAAAGTAGTACTGTTACTGAACCAGCGGTTGTGCAAGGAGGTGATTTGGTCTGAATCACGCTTAACCACTAGATTTTCACGCAGTTGTGGGAACCTTCATGAGGCTGAGTGGACTCCGGAGGACTCCTAAACCCACAGGATTGACTCATGGCTACAGTTAAGCTGAAAATAATTATGTGACACAGCCGGATTCGATCACAGATTCTTTGAGTTACTATCACAGTGCCTTGCCACTGAACCGCCCGCTCCTACATATAAAACTTATAAAGTCGCAAAAGTAGTAAAAAGAGTTGCAAAAAAAAACAACTAAATTTATAAATAAACGTTTTCGTTTTCCTTGGTTGTTTTGTAAAAACATAGTGATAATTGTTTTGGTAATCCGACAAAATTGGATGAGCCCCGTACAATGTAGGCACTGCTAGCACCCCAGTGGTGTAAGGTAGCATCACCTCTAGCACTCTCTGTAGAGAGAAGAAGAAACTTGAGGGATGAGAAAGTCACCTTTTTCTATGGGCAGTAATGTTCTTTCTTCCTTTTAATAATTAATAAATGAGTGAGTAGAGACATTTTGAAATGCCTTTCTGCAACAAAGGAGAGGGGAAACAGAAAAAAATTGATTCGGAGAAAGAAAAAAGTGAATGGAGTAAGTCGACAGTTTTCCATAGAATTCACATCATCATTAAAATCCATAGACATATTAATTAACACACCTCATCATTAATGGTTTTGGAGAATCCAGTTTCGTGGGTTTAGTCAAAAGAACAAGAATAAGATGGTTAGGGCACGGTGAGAGGGTGCCCGAAGAAAGGATACCCAAAAAGATGGCGCACCAGATGGATGATGTCAAAGAGGACGTCCCCGGACCAGACGGCTGAACGATGTGGAGGAAATTTGAATGTTGAAAGATGGAAGGAGAAAGCCGGAGAACGAGTAGATTGGTTGGCTGTTAAGGAGACCCGGGATCTTGCAGGCAGTGTAGTGCCATAATAATAATAATAATCATATGTTCGTTCCCTTTCGGCTATCCCCACACCACCTGTAAATTATACAATTGATTTTTTCTATTGTTTATTTCTATTAATACAATATCCAACCAGCCAATCAAAGTGAAGTAACGTCTGGCCTTGAATTGAAGGCGCACTTCATACAAGTAACTTTTACTTACAACCTTTGTTTTAAACTTAAAAATAGAAATATACTTTTTAACGCTTGAAGAATTATTGTCATCGCGAATAAAAAACAAGTTGATGTTTACCAACGAGCAAGGGTTAATTTCAATTCGAATTATACTGGTAAGTTAATGTTGTATGATGTCGCATCGTACCAGAGTTTTCATGAAAAGCATTAAATATTAGAGGAAAATATTTGATATATTTTAAAGAAAAATATGTTTGTGTTAGTTTTATAACGATAATATTTTTCTAATACATTTATCTCTATTAATTTTTCTGTGCTTTGTTCCAGGTAAGCCTAATGTATATTCAGTTTAATCATCTATTGTAAGTAAAAAATTGTTAATATTTTTTTAAATTCAAATTATAGTTTTGTTTTTTTTAATACTAATAATAGAATGCTTCATTTTAACTTATTCGCGGACTGTAATTTTTTCATAATTTAATGTATCAAAATTAAAACAAATATTTATTTACTCCATTTAAGGTATAGAATTTATTTTTATAAATACAGTAATTCATTACTGCCAATTGTAGTTCAGCAGAAGTTCTAAGTCTTGTAAAACTGAGAGGAGAGGAAATATGAGGCCTATGGGATATCAACATTGTGGAATCCAGAAGTGATTTATGAACGGCGGAGACTTGCTAATAATTGTCGGTTGGCCCAAACATTCACTCGGTATGATAATGAAGAAATTCTTCGTAGGACATCCTGGAGTTTCAGTGTAGAGGCGTGTGTGGTGACCCAGTAACCTGCGGGCCGGGAAGAATGGCGAAGTTGAATTGAGGCTCGTACATTTAGTTTTCTGGTACTAGTACGACAAAAAAAAAAGTGAAAATGTTTAAAAATAATTTTGATTTCTACATTCCTACGAAAGAATTTTGTAGCGATCCGTTGATATTCTCAAATGATACACTTTGATTTGTCCCCAGGTCTATCATGCCATAAGCTGTTGCAGTGGTTCCCAAACCTTTTTCTAAGCGGCACCCTTGTTGAGCTAGAAAATAGTTTCGTCTTGTAAATAATAATAATACAACTCTTGTCGAGCTAAAAAATCAAAAACGTCAACACAATTTTCTTGGGGCGATTGGATAAGTAAATAATAAATAAATTATACAAACAAAATAAATACACTGTAAATTTCCTATTCTAATTATTTTATTTTTCTGTTGTATATGACTACAAACCGCAACTGAAAATTTTTTTTCAACATTAAACCATATAAAAATTGAGTTATGGACAATATGGTCCAGGTTAAGTAACCTCACTTTAATCAGTACATAATAAAATATAATTTAGTTTAAGAAATTGGTTATTCTAATGTTATCTCAACATACGCTCACATTAAAATGTGAAGAAATTGTTTGTGAATGTTTTA
>NW_027111811.1:69896-75197 GCF_000696795.3 Halyomorpha halys
TTTTTTTGGTGGGTCCTGAGAATCAGTCAATTATACAACTTTGTAATAATATATCTTTTCGAAAGTTGTATGCATAGTCATGCTCTACAATGAGAGAAACACGGTTTTTTAGAACATGCATTCTCTTTAAATAATTGCCGCAAGTACATAGTGCAATCTCTGACTACTATGTATTACAATCAAAATATAGTTTAATACAAACATTACAATTCTCAACTGATGTGTGTTCTACATTATGTTGCTACCATGTACGGGGAAAACTGTATCGGTCTTGTAGTGAAGGTAAGGTTTGTTTAGGTTTACCCACATGTATAGTTTTTTTTTTGTTTATTTCTCAGTAAGTAGTCAGTCTGTTATTATATTTTGTCTATTTCTAGTGGATGTAGTTAATTGTTTCTTAATGTGTTTATTAGATTAGAATAACATGGATTTAAACTTTTTACATCTGATTTTTTATTGATTAATTGATTCTTATGTTAGATCATTTCTTTTAAGTTTCGCTTGAAGTTTTTTTCTTGATGTATGATTTTTGGTGCATCAAATTTAAATTTATGTCCTGTTTGTCTAAAATGTGTGGAGGGAGCTGTTTCGACAGGTTCGTTTGTTATAAAGATTATATACAATTATATTTGTGTTGATACACCTTTTTTTTTAAATACTGTTCTAAAGTTCCAACATAGTATTTCCCGCAGTAGTATTCACATTAGTTTGTAGTTCTATTTTATCTTTATCTTTCGTATTGGTGTAAAGTTTAGATAAAGTGGCCGTGCTTTTGTATGTAATTACGTAATCATTGTTGTCATTGTTATTCTTTAAAGTTTTTGATATTCCCTCTGAAAGTGTGGGTAAATACGGGATTGTGTAGTATCTTTTGCTGTTGGTTTCATGGAGTTGTGGTTGTGTCAATGTTTGTGTTTGCTGTAGTAATTAACAGACTAGTTTATGTGGGTACACATTTGATAGGAGGAGATCTACAACTTTGTTTTCTATTGCTTTTTGGTATTTAGGGGATGTTAATTTTCGCGCCCGGTCTATTAAATTTTTCGCTGTGTTTATTTTGTATCTTTTTCGACATTGGTTTGTAAAGAGTATGTATGAGTTTCGTTTATATTTCCCCATTAGATTTACCTAACAATATACATATATATACCTACAACAGTCGAGAAAAAAGTTAGGTTTTTTTTTTTTTTTTTATTACAAATTTCGTCAGTTAATAATATTATATCACAAAAATAGAAATATTGGATTTCTTTCTCAAATTAGGATTTATTGTATACTTAGAAATACCAGTGTGAAAAACATTTTATTTTAACATTAAAGCATATATAAATTGAGTTATAGACAATATGGTTTAAGTAAGTTCACTTTAATCAATATGAAATGTAATTTACCTTAAGGTGTCAATTTGTCTAATGTTATCTAAAATACACTTACATTTAATCGAAAACAATTTTTTTTGTAAATATTTTATTCTTTTTTGTGTAATTTTTTTAATTTTTTATTACAACACAACCTATAACAATACAACCTAAATAGAGGGACTAGACAACATTTATTAGGGCTACGACCTGGCTTAATAGCTCGTATAATTATTTTCTATTATTATTAATTTTATTTCTATTTTTATTATTATTATTTCGGATAGTTATTTTCTATTTTTTTTCTTCACAATTCCATCAATTTATATTTTTATATTAGAAAAATATAAATATTGGATATATCTTTATCAAATTAGGATTTATTGTTTACTATGATGTTGCAAATTTGTTTTGATTCAGAAAATGGAAAACAAAAATTAAATATTTAATATGTGATGACTATCCATTTTACATCTATTTTTTATTTCAGTGAATATAAAAAAAAATCCTCTACTGATGATCATACATATTTTTTATGTGATTAGATATTTATTATACAATGAAATATTCCTATTTAATATAGGATGAAAATTCAACCTATTCAATCATAATAAAATATATGAAATATTCCGTATTTTGTGTGACTACAAACAATATACAGCTAGTGTAATAAATATTGAAACACATAAAAAAAAAGTTACTGTTTGGATTATTTTGGTTAAAATGCAGGAGTTAAGTTAAATAACAAGCGTGACTACATATAAATCTTCATTAAAATATAAATAAAGCAACATTAATTATTGAAGATTCTCTAGATAGATCCTATTTTGATGATATAGGTTTCATTTTCCGAAAAATAATCTCGACCTATATTTAAGCAAATATTGTACCAGATAAAATTTATTTTAAAAAATCTCAGGAACTTGTTTTAAGAGTTCAGATGGGGCTTTTTAATGTAAAGAAGCCAAGAAAAAGGGTGGCTATTCTACTGCGGGGTTTTCATATTCCATCAGCTTCTGGAAAAGATAATAGAATTTTAATTTGGAGGTTTCCCGCAGCTCAAAGGATTCTCAGAGGAACACGGTTTTATCTCCTGGCATGTCCTGCCCTTTTCTGTCTTCAGTCCTTATTCATGAAGAACTGGAGCGAAGTATCCTCAGGATGGAATTGTAATTCACTACCTGCTTCTCTCTTTGTCTCTAGTTATTTGAGTAAATTAGGATGCAATAGTATGACTAGTTGAGGCGAAATATTTATTATTAGCATGGTCCGGATTTTTTTTTATTAAATACTTAAATATGTGATAAAAAAACAAACAAGTATACTATACAATTTATGAAATTAGGATATGTTTTAAAATTTAGAAGTTTTTATAATATAAAAATTACATCTTCCGGTCTATAATAGATATAAATATACATTAAATTTAACTTAATACAATTCATATGTTCGTAAAATTAAATTTTTATCCACTCACGTCTTCAATTATCTCTTATTTACTTATTTTGAAATATTACACACAATCTGCTTTACTTGTATGCTATAAGCAGTTGTCCTAAATACATTTTAAGATGAATGAATTACAATATTGTTAAATACAACAATTCATACAAAATTTGTTAAAATAAATAAAATAACTATTCATATAATTTCAAAATTATTACTAATTAAAATTAAGAAAATTATAGTAAAAACAATTTTTTTTATATTCAATGCATTAGAGTTTTTGAAACTTTTAAATTTTGTAATTAATTTGAGTTTTGTAAATATTTTTTTTAACTATATATATATATATATATATAGTTACTGTAATGTTTTTTTAAAAACTATTTAGTGGGTTAAAATCTCTCAAGTAGACTAAACATTTACATAAAAAAGTCTCTTTCATGTTAATTACTAATTTAAAGGGTATTTAAATTTAAATAAAGGCACAAAGTTTAAAAAATCGGTACAAATATTTAAAATTTTAACTGAAGTGTGAAATATCAACATGCTATTTTATTCGTGCAGGGTCTTGTTTTCCCTTATCTTATTATAAATGCGATAAATTAAAATAACTATAATTTATAATCTGTTGTTTTTGTATTATAAAATAGATAATTACCTCTTTAGGTAGAGGTTTTTGTATTTGAGATCTTATTATACAGATATGTAAATAAATTGAAATAATTGTACAGAACTTTCATAATTAATCCTCTTACTTAAATTTAATATGACTTTTATCTGTCCTTATCTTCTTATGATACTTTGTCTACACATGTCTTTCAACAATATTTATGTATCTATAATGTTAATTATTTTCAAATCAATCCGTGTGTCATTTTATTCATTATGGTTGATATTTAGTTTTTTGGTTTTAGCCCTGATGAAGGCTTGAAATTTTGGCCGAAACGTTGGCACAATCTTAAAAAAGTTTTTACTTATTCTTCACTGACGGCAATCCTAACCATCTCATTTATACGTATCCATGGGTTTTTTCCCCCAGAAATTTACACAGTTTCACAATAAATAAGTGCCGTTATTAACGCGTTTAGTAATGTTGAGCAAATTAATGTGACATTTTGTGGAAAATTAAATAATCCAATTCAAAGGGCCGTTTCATTTTACTTTTCTCTATAAATCCTTGAAGTGATGACGGTGCAATGGCTTTAGGTTTTGTTAATTATAATCTAAAATAGATCGCTTTAAGATAAATTTAAATATGCATATCGATGCTTCGCTTTAATTTTGGCAGTATTTGACGAAAAAAAAAAGTATTTTATTTTGAATTGTGCGTATTCCAAAGATAGTACTGTAGACTGTGGGACTTTTTCAATCAGGTCGTCTTACTGTCCCAAAACTTTTTGAGTTGTCACAATATAATCAAAGTCTAAGTTGTACTTATACCAAAAGAATTTTTTTCGTATGGTCTTCCTAATTTCAGCCGACACTTATGCGAGTATATTTGTAAGAGTGGCATTTTTCTCTCGATGACGTATGGGTCGAAATTCCTATATTTTAGAGATGTGATTTGAAAAATATCCGTAGGGGAGAGGTTTCCATTAAGTGAGGTTTCACTGTATTAACATGAAGAAAAAAAAACATAATTACTCTTTAATATAAGCGAGAGATAGGAATCAAAACCAAATGCTTGAGTAGGAGATTACAGACTGCCAAAGCAGGAATCCGATAGAACCGATAGTGTTGCCTATTTGACCCCCCTATCTACAGGCCGCACTCTTTGTCTGTTCTCTGATAACAAGGGGGGGAATAGGGGGTCTCGCTTTGCTGGGTACCACATCCTCTATTCAAAGCTCTGTGTCCATGTCATAGCATTAGAGTGCCGTTTATCATTAATAATGCAATGTGGGGTCAATCCATATCCAGGTCATGAAACACAGTTCTATTTTTTTTTTTTTTACTTGGTCCATACACCATCCTTATTAATCATATAAAATTTCATTTTAATATCTTCAGTACTTTCAGAAGTTTTAATTCCAAAAAATATGAAAAAATAATTCTGCATTATCAAAAAATGTAGCATTCCTGGCATACATTAAGTAACAAATTCGTCGCTTTGAAACTTTGCATGACATCACAATGATTTTTTAAATACATTAGACAAAAGGACTTGCGGATAAAGAGAAAAATTCATGTATGAAATAATCTTTCATCCATCTTAAAGACAATTTTAGGGGAAAAAATAGTTAATGATCTATTTCTCAAAAATTCCTTATTGCAATTACTTTCATTGTACTTTGAATTACAACTTAAATAATGTATTAATGATATAAATACACAAAAAAACTAGGATCGAAATTTTTAATTCTTTTCTGAATTAGTAAAGAACACTGGTAGTTAAATGTACTTTTTTGCATGTATCTTCTTTTGTTGTTGATTGTTGCTTAAAGGCGTAAAACCCTCTGGTCATCAACGCCTATGGCATGATAAAAGTAAAAAAAAA
>NW_027111811.1:75267-78886 GCF_000696795.3 Halyomorpha halys
TAAATAAAAAATCAAAGAGGAGTTATAATTTATAAATAAGGCGCTGTGCTTTTAAAAATTCAAATACTAATGTAATTTTAGCTTCCTCATCTGTGAGAGCTTCTGATAAATTTGGGGTCAGTCCTATCCTGTTAATTATTGGCAAATAGTGAGTACATTCTTCAAAAATATGACTCTTATTTATAAAAAATATGCATCTTATTTTTTCACCACAGATATATTCGTTAAAAACAAGGTACTTGAGGGCGAAGACTATTTATGAGTTCAAGTACACAGAAAGTATATTGTAGTCTCAAAAAGAATAGTTTATTGATATTGTCAAGTATTTTTTCATTCAGGTATCTTCAGGGCATTAGTGTACTATCAAAAATAATTGTTGTTCAACTCCAAACACCTCGTCATGGTAAGAGTTTGGAGTTGGACAATGGTGTTTGTTTGGTGAACAATGGTGGAGAATGGATTTTGGATTTTGACACCAATTAATTTTAATTATCTCGTACGCCAAATCCCTAATAATGTCTGAATGGGCGAATATTTGATAACACTAATAAATTATTCTTTTTGAGATTACAATTTTTTTTTTGTACTGAAACTCATAAATAGTCTTCGCCCTCTAGTACCCTGTCTTTGAAGAATTTATTTATGGTGAAAAAAAAAAAAAACGCATCCAAAAAGAATTATTAAAATTCCAGTGTTCTTTACCGATTCCAAAAATAAAGAAACTTTTCAATACTTCAAGTAATTTATATGTTTTACGTTTTCTAAAGCCTTTAAAAATATTTTTAATTTCTTTTTAGGGTTGATTCCTAATTTTGAGGATATCTCGTTTTCCATCAATTTTGGAAACATAGCTTTTGCAATTTTTATTTAACTCTAATGTTCTACGTCTCGTCGGGGTTAAAAACATTAACACTGAATTACGATTTTTTTTTTTATTTACATCAACATAATTACTTCGTGTTTAAAAAAATAATAATCATGATTGAAGATCAGTAATTGACATAGTGAATCCATAATCCGATCTCATTTTGTAAAAACATTTGTTTACTGTATTACTAACTTAATTTACTTTAGTGTCAATATTATTGTAATTGAATCAAAAGTAACATCGTTCCAGGATGTACTCCGTATGTTCTCCAGGCATCTGGGCAGCTTCTGTCCTGGGGAAGTCTGATGGCAGTTTTTATATCCGTCTGACAACAATTGCATCTGGCGTTGTTATTTTTAGAGTAGATGAAAAAAATATTGTGGAATCCGTTTACATAAATAAAAGCAATGTGTGAATTGAGTATTTAAAAAATTAATTTTAGAGTGATTGAAAAATTGTACACAAGTTTCCTTAGTTGTCTTAGTTTATAGTTCAATTTTCCTTTTGATATTATTTCATTTTTATATTACATGTGTATATTAAGATGGATATTAGATTTTTATAAAGTTCTTCTGATACCAAGGATATATATGTAATAAAAAGTAATAAATAATACAGAAGAGGGACGACAGTTGCGGACAACACTAGAAGGGCAGAGACCTGTTGCTTAGGAAGTACGTGACAACTTTGTCAATGCAGTTGGTATCTCTGCAGTTATATACCATGTCTGCTATATTGTCGTTGTCGATCTGGTTATTACACTTTAAAACAATCCGTATCTATTTAATCTATACAATAAAATCTATATCATAATTTTTATTTCATTGTTCTTCTGAGATAATGGCATATGCCGTATATATATAATTTGAGTACGACTTTTCTTTTTTGAACTAGGCTGTTCATACACTCCCACACACAGTCCATTTTGCGAGACTTAGTTATTAGGAATCAGAATAGTTGGGACGTATACTTCCTTCGAAAACTGGAATTCAAAACATATTATGAATAATATTTTTATTGTCATAGAAATTGTAACCTAAACAGAATACAATAAATTCACGGCTGTTTTTACAATGCATTATTATATTATAAAAAAAATAGTACCCTATCTTTAGTAAAACAAGATAATAATGTAGTAAAGAACTTACAGAAACTTATGGCATAGACATATCACCGATTCATATATTAGATTACTAGTTGAGTTATAAAATGGTGAGAGCCCTTAAAACAAATGGATAAAAAGTTTGTTGAAGTCATTTTTTAATATTTTACTTATTTCCAATTTCAATACTTTCTCGAATTGATAATGCAAAAGCATTCATGAATTTATATCCGAAATACAATAGATTAGCACACGAATCTAACCACGACTTTTTTCACATTACTGTATTATTTGGCTCAATGTACTATAATTGGACTTTTGCATGCTATAATATATTAATTTGTTTCGGGATAAGCCCTATACACCGAAAAATTACATTAAATGGCCTAATTTACTTACATATAGATACACATGTACAACAAAAATAATAAATTAAAAATCATTTATGTGAGAAGATGGTCGGGGATGCAGTTAGCAGAAAATAACAAAAATGAGTAAAATTTATTTTCTATGGTAGCAGCATGACAACACGCCTGTATACTACCCAGTGGATGTGAGTTCGAGCCCGGCCTCACCCGGTTTTTTTTTAATCATATAATTATACAAAACTCACTCACAGCCTGCCTCCTCCCGGGTATTTGTGAGGCCCGTTAGCCAATAGGTGGGACCCACAAAAAAAGATAAAGGGAACAAAACCTACAAATGACACAGAAGTCGGAGATGTTGGTCAAAAGGTGTACATAATCTCTTGACATCTTTTATGATGGTCAAGGAAAACTGGACATCACTCATTTCTTCCCAAAATCATTACATTTTCTTTTGTGGATTCTCGCCGGGAAAGACGAAGAAGAAATGAAAAAATAACAATGACTCATGAATATAATTGAAAAATGCAGTTGCTATGGCTCAGCTTGGGATTGCAATTTTTGGATTACAGTTACAACAGTAGCTCATCAAGTGATTGAAATTAAAATAACTTTAAAATTTAATTGAATTTTTGCAATTCTTAATTACAGTAATTGATAATTAATTATAATTGCAATTATTTTTGCCTAACACTGTGGGTATTCAAAGTATTGTAATGGGCAGCTAGATCGGATGAACCCTGATAAGCCTAAAATTTTGGCTGAAACATCTGCACAACAGAAAATAAGTTTAGCTTATCTGTACTAATTTCTACTACTGACCGTATCTACCAACCATCTTCTCCTCACATTGAATAATCGGATTTCATAATATTACTTTGAGCTAATATTATTCAGTTTGAGCTGATTGATAGCTCACTGAAAAACTGATAAATTCATAATAGAATTCTTTTGTAATGAAGTTGGAGGTGATTCTAGTCGCTCCAAGATCCAAGATCCATCAGCCTCTAACTGCCTCCAGCAATAACTCTTCTTCTTGGAGCTAATTTCCTCTGCAAGTCAGCCTTACTTACCAGTGTCTATTATTCACTAAGTAGTTAGTATCTATTAACCGACTTTCATTATCTTTAAAAAAACAAAAAACTATTTACTTATAGTAATTAACTTTATTAACGTTTGTTTTATCGAGATTCATTTTTAATACATAATACTAATCAAAATAGTTAAAGGAAAAAATATTGCAACATAATTTTATATATGAATGGAATATGGTCCGGGTTTTTA
>NW_027111811.1:78936-81207 GCF_000696795.3 Halyomorpha halys
CAACTTAATTTTTTAATTTTTTTTTAGCATGATACAATTTTTTATTATTTAATATCTTTTACAAAGAAAATGGAAAAGAAAACTTGTGAACCATCTTATTTATTATTATTGTTGATTATTGTCATATAATAAAATTATATAATAATAATAAAAAGTTATCAGTTATCCATATATTTTTCTCATTTTTGTAAAATTTATGATATTTTCATTCATTTTCGGGCAAAATTTATTATTTAACTAAATTAAAATCAATTTTGTAAATTTTCTTATCTGATATGAAGTCTCCATTAAAATAAGATAGATGAGCTGATAGCTAAACTTGTTGGGCATGGGTCCCGGAGAGCTTGATTTAGAAGGTTTGTGGATTCTGTTCCTACCTGGATCAGTTAATATTTATTTTGCGGCTGCCTCAAGAAATGATTCTTGGCATTTCCTTTCTAAGTATCCTATCGAGGACTTGGACCAAAAAATAAATAAGGTAATTTAAAATTTAAACTAATAATTGATTTTGTCTAAATATTGATGAAAACATGTTAGTTTATATTATTTTTAACAGTAATATATTTTTTATAAATATATATTTTTTTTTATACTAATTAAATAAACATTTGGAAATAAACAGAATTTTTAATAAACTCTCACACATTCTTCCATACGTTTTATTTTTTACTATAGAATTTAATATGTTGACTAGGGTAGATGTGAAAATCGTCAATATCAGGCCGAAACGTTACTGAAATATCAAATATATATAGATACAGAATAAAACTGTGATAGTATTTTGTTATTAATATATAATTTTATATTTAAAAAGTTGAGCTTAATGTGGTTAATAAAGTGTTTTCCTTATTAAAAATGTTGAAAATGGTTTAAGAACATATATTAGAATTAATAAAGCAATTAGGTGTTCTATTTTGTTTTATCATTCCTTCGTCATAAATGTTACTTCCAAAAATAAGATTTTTTTTTCAAATTAATTTGGATTATTTGAAAATAAAGTGTGCGCCTGCTTCAGAATATTACTGAGGAGCATTACGTGAAGTTCATAAAATGTTTTTCAAAAATAAATAAATAAATCAACTTTAATTTTTAAAAAAATTGGTAGCTAAATAGACCCATATGGTTGGTTATTTGTTAGATTTTACGAAGAAATAAGGCAAGCTTTCCTCATTCAGAGTTTAAATTTTATTATAATAACATTTTTATTATTATAATTTTTTATTCTCTATAAAAAAAATTGTTTCATTTCTATCTTGTTTTTTTTTCTTTTTTTAATTTAGTTTTGGAAAATTATTAGTTGACCGTAGATAATTAATTTAATTAATAGTAGGAATACAGTTCGGGTGGTGATCAATAAAGGTGTACAAAATATTTGATAAATAAATAGTTATAGTCAATTAATAATGACTTTTTTTGACTAATTTGTGTATTCTCCCGCCCTGACAATCTTCCTACAAATAAATTTAGCTTTTATTGATTGGAAGTTTTATTATCATATTTCAGAGAAACATATAAAATGTTCCACGAGATGTATAGTCTTCGAGCAATTCCTAATCAATAAAAATATTAAAAAGCGAACGGAAACCTGCCCAAATACGTTTAAAATGCTTTTTTAAAGCATGTACAAGGTATGTAATTATGAAACGGGAATCTTTCTGTAGAAAATACACGTTTATTGTATGAAATTGAAAACAAGTATTGTATTCGACGCATAGCGCTTACAATGGTATGTTTTCTCCAACCCTCAGCGGATACCACGCTTTCAAAATTATTTTTTTATAATACATCCATACATAAACAATGTGCTCTGTATTATATTTTATCCTTCAGGTTGTTATTTGAGTAATATAAACAATGAAACAAAAAGAAGAAATATTAAACAAAAAAACTTTTCGACGTATTTGACATTTAGGGAAAATTGGCAGAATATTTTAAAAACTTCTGCCCGAAGTATCAACTTTCCCTGTAGAACTTTCAGTTCTTAATATAACCTCCTTTTTAAATTTCTTTACGAAATTTATTACTTTCTTTATTTATTACTTACGTAGTAGTGAGAGTATGGGGGAGCTGGCACACTTTTTTGTGGAGGGAGTTCCTCGACTTGCCACCAGAGTGCAGGGTTGTTAGTTCAGACGGTGACCGATAGATAGCAGCACCATCGGCTAGTAGAGGGAATACGGGCGAGCTGGGACACCGATTTGGGCAGCCAATCAGAAGCCAGCATTTTGATGACGTCACACATGGCGGGAGATTTGAATTCAAATATTCGGC
>NW_027111812.1:0-8896 GCF_000696795.3 Halyomorpha halys
TATATTTATTTTTTATATTTATTGATCCTTTATCTTATTATTGGTATCTTTTTAGAATTATTACTCTTACCTCTTACTCTTTTTTATTTTATTTTATTTTTGTATTCCCGCATTAGTCATTTTCTGAATTTGAATAGATTATAATTGCGGGTGACCATGCTGGGTTTTTGTGTAAGTATATTTTTTACTATATTTAAAATATTTATGTAATTTGGGCATAATTGTGTGTGTTTTATGTTTGATGGAAAAAGAGAGAATGTTCTAAAATTAAAATAATAGAAAAATTAAACACACCTATAAAAAATTATGAAAATCTATAAAAAAAGAAAGGGAAATATTTTTATGATTTTAGCACATAATTTAAAATATTTATTATGTGATTTATGTTGTTCTATGCTCTGACTATATTTTTTTTTTTTCTTTACTACTTATAAATATGATGTATATGAGGCAACTCAATGAAGTTGTGTTTTTGTGAACATTTTTAATAAAGTTTTTTTTTTTTTTAGAAATACGAGCGATATCCAGAAAATCGTAATAAACGAAGGCGTTATAATGAAGTTTAGTTGGAAACTTTTAAAATTTTGTATACTCTAGTAATGAAATTTTATTATTGCTTAATTTTTATATAATTATATAAGTGCGAATTGGTTTAAGATGTATTTACTTTATTTTTTACTTTCTTTATTAATTACACTATAAACTATTTTATTATTATTAAATTAATTTTTATTATATCGATTTATATTGTTAGTTTAAAATACAAATGTGATTCTTATGGCACTTATATTATCCGACTACGGTGAAGCAAAAAGAAGGGTTTTTAGATGTCTGATATAATCTGCTCATTTGCAGGTGTGTAACAATTTATAATATAATAAAACGATTTTTTTCATGCATATATTATTTATTATATACAAACGATTCGCAATTTTTTAAAAATATTATTCTGAACATTTAACCATGACTATTTATAATTTATATTTTATACTAAGTATTTTATGAAAAATACTTTTTGTTAATATTCTTATCTTTTGTCTGTAGTTACATTGCCATTTTCATATCAATCCATAATTCTTTATTTTGTATTTAATTAAAATATTTTGTAATATATACTACTTTAAAGTATTTTATTTTCTCCATCACATTGAACTGGCTGACGAAAGGAATTTTCACAAAAAGTTATTCATATTTTTTTTTTTTTTTTTTTACTATTTTTCGATTATAGCACTTTTTTTCTGTGAGATTCAGAAGAGCATTATTATTTTAGTTAGAATAGAATAGTTTTACTGTATTCCATCTCCTTATCTAGAAAGTATCCTGAGATATTTTGTTGGAAATATTTCATTTTCCTCACTTGTAACGGAAACAACTTTTGGAAAATTCTGACCCTACTCCAAACCTGACATGTTACTTTCGCTGACACCACCCCTTACCAGGCATTCCTCTGTGAAACACACGAAAGCACATAGTAACATCTCTTTGATACGAGAACAATACACACAATACCTTCCACAATTACTAATGTACTTGAAAGCAATAAACGCATAATTAAAATAATTCAGTTTATGAGAGCCTTTTAAAAATTGAAATTTGTAGTATTTAGCTACTACAGAGATAAATTCAGACCGGATCAAATTTGTCATTAAAATTTTAAGTAGTTGTTGTGAAATATAAAAAAATAGCATTTGTTTTAAAAGGTAGGTGACATATAACATAAAACTAATAAGAATATGTTTAAGACATTTTAAAACCAAATTAGAACTTACCTAAATGTTTGCATTTTTATAATGAAATTAAAAATTCTTATCATTTTTATTTGTTAGATTCTAGATTTATCCTGTGAAAATTCAAAAAGTACGAGAAAATTTAAGTGTAAGATACATAGAAAATTGCAGAGATGTGAATCATAAATTACTAGAAACTATACAGTATAACTCTATACTAATCATTTATTTACACTTAATTATTGTATTGATTTGTTTTATTAATATTATTATATACTTTTTGTAACTGTTTGTGTGAACAACACGAATAAAGTATAGAAAGCACTTCAGTAAATTTGGTAAAAGAAAACAAAATAATTCTCTTTGAGCCTAAAATTAAAAATTTAAAGATTGATTACTGATTGTCCAATATATTTTATATCATAATCAAAATGTACATGTATTTTTAATAACCTATCATTTCATACTTAACAAGATCTTAAACACTGAAAAATAAGGTTTTGAATAATCTCAAATTCACTGCTAATGTATACTTTTAAAATACCTATCTAACTTAGCTTGTCAGTACTAAATGTTTGTTATAGGTTGTAGATTTGATTGTCAATAATAAAGTGGTAAAAGTCATGTAACTATATTACATTATAACATGCAATCATTGTACAAATGAGAGTTTGTATTAATCAATTTTAAATTTCAGCTTATCTTTGCAAATAGCTAGGTTAGTTGGGGTGAAACAAATTAAAAAAAAAAGATGCTAAAAGTCTAATTTATTATCATCAATAAAATATATTATAAATTTTAAATTCATGCCATTTATTCTCATTATTATACTAATTCAGTAATTGTAAAATGTGCAGCTTTATTATTCACTTAAAAATCCTTTCCATTATTTTTATTATTATTACTGATTTTTTATAATAATTATAATTTTATTTATTACTACATTTTCGTTTTAGTAGTTGATAATTAAATTATTAGTTGTATCACTTAAGATAAATTCATATTGTACTTATCAAGCTGAAAATTGTATAGCCTTCACAACGCCCTAATAGTCTAAACTGTAGTAATTACAGTTTAATTATGTCTATTATTTGTATGTGTTATTTTGGCACTGACCGATAGATGTCATGTGGTTGGATCATATTGGATGTAATTTATAAATGAATAAAATAAACAAAAAAAAAACAATTTGGTCTCAACACTTTTTTATTATCTTAACACTCAAACATTACAATATTATAGCCAAACATTTTTAATAAACATAATTGGAGGCCATTTACCCTTGGCCAATTATTTATTATTGGTCAATATTCTTTAAAACTTCCTAAATTATGTATTAAATTAATCTTCACCATAATGTCTAAAATACCCATTATCCTCACAATTACAATTATTACATTTAGTATTTTACAATTTCTATGTCATTTAATCACTTTATTATTAATCTAGATAATAATGTTTAGCTGTGATAGTGTTATAAAATCTTTAAAAATGGCCGAAAAGGCTAAAACGTAGGAATAGATAATAAAACAATTTTAGATAATAAAATTTTTTAGATAATAAAACAATTTTAGCGACAAAGTAGATGCTTTTTTATAACTTCTAAAAAATTTTGTGTTTAACAAGAAATTTCATTGTACATAAATATATATTCAATTTTCTTTTAGAGCCTTGAATTTTTAGTAGTTTGCTCAAAACAAATTTACTACATTTTTAGTGCTAATTAAATATGAAAAACAAGATAAATGGCTAGAGTTACATTTTTTTTATATATAATTAATTGAAATAATTTTAAAATACAAAACCAGTAGGTCTAATATGTATTTTCAATATAACCCCATGGTTTCCTAATATTGAAGATACGAGTATTTCCAGAATAATTTTCCGGAGATTGGAAAACGCCTACGCACCAAATCCGGCAGAAGGTTAGATATTACAGTCCCAGATTCAAGAAGGTTAAAATTATATGTTAAAATGATTTATAGTTCAATGTAATTACATCTTTATATATTATTATGACATGATTTATCGTTGACATGATCTATAAAAATATATGGTTAGAAGTAATGAAATTTGAGGTAAGCTCACTTGCGCCTTTATCACAATTTCTTCCACTGACCTAGTTTTGAAAATTAAATTAAATTATTATTTATTAAAGTTATTTATTTAGTTTACAGATACTGAAAGTAAATAAAAAAAATATTAAGCTGTAACTAGGAGATCCGGCAATGCTTCGCCATTGCTATATTTGAGAATGTATATTCATTAATTGAATAGAATTGAAACATTGATATCAATTAATATATAGATAAAGTGATAAGACGGTAACTATAGTAACAAAAATAGCAATAGCTAACTTCACTGAATAGTCGCTAATACTGGTCCTATTTTGGTGATTTTTTTAATATTATTTTAGAAAATTTAGTACAAGAGCCGGGGAGAGAAAAAGGTAGTTATTTCACCCCAATTTTTGATTACTTTAATAATAACTTTGTATAATTACTAGTCAAAACTGATGATTCTGCCAAGTATATGTAGGGGAATAAAAAAAGGCGGTTGTTTTTCATTTTTTCAATTTTTCATTTGGAGCTCTATATCTTTGAAACTAGCAAAAACACTAGAAAATCTAAAAGACCGTTATTTAAAGAAGAAAAAATTTGCTCAAATATTAGCCCTAATAGATCTATTTACGCTCAATATTTCTCGATATATAGCTTTTTAAAAAGCAACATTTCTTAAAAATCTACTGAAAGATTAGTTGTTATTTAATTTATTTTGAGAAATCTATATCTCAGAAACTATGTAATTTATAGATGCCTTTTAGCACTCAAATCAAAGCTAGTTTAACGTACTATAAAGTAGTTTATGATCTTTACCTTCGAAGGAATAGTAGTTTTCATGATATTTCCTAAAATAAATTGATTTATAGTTTAAATCAGAATTACTGACCTATCAAAGTGTGGTAAAAGATTTTTTAGGAGTGAAACAAAGTCGTTTTTAGCACCTAGAAAAACCCTTAAATTCGAATTTTCGAAAAAATAGGAAAATAAAGGTTTTTGGTCCAAAATTTTCGGCTTTGATTCTTTCGAAAAAAAAAATATATAAATAACTTTAAAACGACTCTACCAATCTACTCCAAACTTGGCAGTGGTTTAGGGCTCCATAAACTGTACTAAACGGATCTAATTGAGCAAATTAGAACCGGAGATATAACATAAAACGCATTAAAAGTTTCGCTTTATTTAAAACTAATATTTCGCCCTTATAAGGGGATTAAATCTAAATTTTATTAATTTACGTTAAAAGAGGAATGTATCATTCCATCGGTTGGTTGGATATTTGGTCCAAGGAATTGGATAAAATATGGTACTTAGGAGTTATAATAAACAATGGTCACCGAAACAAAATAATTATCAAAAAAATCAAGGTGAAAAATTTCTAATTTTGAAATGATATTTAAGGGTTTCAGATGACGCCAAGAACAAATATGATTTACCCCTCTCCCCCTCCAAAAAAACAAAATTGTCCTGCTTTACTTAAATCCTCATTATGTTTTTTTGTAATTTTTAGTAAAAAAAAAAATCATACGATAGAATTAGTAATATTTTTTTCTTATTCATCATAAAGAGGATAATCTATTGGCATACAATAATCATGAAGAAATGTGTACTTATTGAGCTATGCACCAAAAATACTTATTTTTTTCGCCTATAGCGAAATACACATCACAAATCGGAAGAACGAGTGTATATAAAGTATATATAAAGAACGAACAAACAAAAATTTATTTTTATATATTACATTGTGAGCTGTATTTAAATATTACTTGTTTTTCTTCCAAATTCAGTTTATTATTATTATTTTATTTAAATCAAGTTTAACGAATTTAATTGGATTTATTTACCACTATTCAAAACCCCTGCAAAGGAACCCCCCCAACACCTTTTTATTCCGTACCAATTTTTGATATGTTCATATTAATAAATTGTAATCAACTAACTAGTTCTGTAGTAAATGTGACAATTAAAAATATCGAGATGCCTTGATGGTAAATAAAAAGCATATTTGATAAACTTCATCAAGAAATTATTTATTCCTAAAAAAAATTACCCATCGTTTTAACCGCAGTCACTGCGGTATAAGGTTGGAGGGATATTTCAATTTTAGACCTCAGCAGAGTATTATCGAAAAATCGTTTGGTGAGATTATGAACGTGGGGGGTTGCGTAGGCATGGGTTTATATATTTATGTATCCTCGGGGAAAGAAGTCAAGGAACTAAAAACATATAAGCCTCTAAGTTTGCTTCTAAGTCAAGTTTATGTAAGTGTATATATATATATTTTTTTTTTGCGGTTAGGAAACAGATTCTTATCAACAGATTAAGATCTTTCAGAATTAAAATTAGATCTTCGTTTTACATAATTGTATTTAAATTATGAAATAATTAATTAGAGATACAGGATTTTATTGAGTGGTAAAATATGTGTGCTTGGTTGACTTTACGGTATAGTCCAGTAATGAATTAGGTATAGAAATAAATGAGGTTAAAAAAAATATCTCGTAAAATTCAGAAATATTGTATGGATATAAATTTCAATATTTCCGTTTTATTTTAATTTTTATTTATATTCCGCCGTCTTCAGAGTTTATTTATTTATTAAATTTTTTTTAAAATTATTTATCAATGAAGATATATATTTTTATCTATAGCTATTAATTTTATTATACTAGACATTAAGCGGTTCTATTTTTTTATTTAATAGCATATCGATGGGTTGCATGGTTATTATAGCAGTTAGATTTTTTTTTGTTTCACAGTTGATTATGTGGTGGTATATTCTCGGGCTAAAGGCAACCTTAGCTATTTACAAGCATTTACATTAAATATTGTCCAATTAATATCCATCCATTAAATAATTTAATCCATCAATTAAAAAAGTATAAATATAAATAAAAATTAAATAAACAGATATTAATAATGTGAAACTCTACGACTCATAAAGGTTTGTACGTTCAATACTTTCTAAGAAAGCACGGTTTTCAGAACAACTGTTATTCAAGGAGCTAACTTTTTCAAGTTCACACCGTCAGATTAACACCACAGTATTGACTCACGGCTGCAGTGTAACCGAAAATTATCATCTACAGCCGGGTTCATGGAATTAATAGCATAGTGCTTTACCACTGTACCACCATAGTTCTCAATATACATATATATAGATAAGAATCTATGATTTCACATTGGAGGGAAATTTTATAGGATCGAAACATAAAATAAAATAAATAGGTAAGAATAATAATTCTTAAGAAGAGAGAGAAAAAAAGAAAGAGACATTTATAGATTTAATAAAATAAATAACTGACTTTTAATAGGAGCCATCATGAGAAAAAATAATGTGTCTTTGTTTTTACAAAAATTAATTTTTATTAAAAAAAAATATTTAAAATATTACTGAGTGGATTAACCTCATATGGATTTAAATAGTTTCATATTCTTGTTACTGGCCAGTTTTGACAGAAAAAGCTTTTATCCCTTACTAAAACCTTTATGGAGCCAAGAGCTGAAGTTTTGATTATTTCAAAACTTTACGTAGGATTATTTTTTAATTGATTCCTAATAAACGTAGGTAGGGAGAGAGAGGGGTTATCTACATGTTATCATCCTATTCTAACCATGGTAGGTTGTCCTTTTCATTGAGTGGGACCGCTACTGAAATTGAAATCGACCCTCTAGGCCGAATTTAAACAAGCGCTGCTGCACTTAAGAGCCAGTCTAAGTTGGCCCTTTGACTCACACCACATATGCAACGGCTCAAATTTATTACTAAATAAATAATAAAATCTAAGACACTTAATTGTTGTTTGATCCCATTTTTTATTCAATATGAAATTTTAAACATGAATCGTTAGTTTTTGACATTTATTAATTATATAATGCACACAGTCCTATAAATTATTAATTAACTTATCTTTAGCTCTAATTAATTAACATATATATTTTTTATACTACTTTTACGATTTTTAATCTTCCCTCGCTTTATTAGATAAGGCTGAACACATTAAAGCAATGCATTGCGTGAGATTAAAATCCCTCTTTAGCGCCTGAACACAACATATTATGGATGAAAATGGATTTCAGCTATTATTAGATTTAATTGTTTAATTTAATTTTTGTTTCATAACAAGGCCAATTATAGTCAAGTCGTGGATAGTACTATACAGAGATAAAGAATAAGATAAATGAGTATATATACTATTATATGAGACATTTCTTAAATTTACAAAATACCAACGGATTTCGCTTATCATTTTTTTTAAAACATTATATATGCCTTAAAATTAGAGTTCTTCGCACCCAAGATAATTCATATTTTGTCAACAGGCGCGAACGTATTTCCTAAAACGAAATTAATTTATTCCAGTTAAAACTGATTCCAAAAAAATATTTGAGGAACCCTCACACAAGAAGAAGTTTTTCATATTACATATCATTTATAATATTTCAAAATATAAATGTAAATATGAATGACTTATGTTTTGTTCTTTTTTCACCTTACATTATTATTGTCATATTTCCTAATTGCTAATTTGTCTTACCTAACTTTATATTTTGTTTCTTTATTATAATATTTGACTTACATATTTCATTAGTTGTATATATTTTTTCAATAACTTTAATTTTAAAATTATTATTATTAAAATTAAATTACTCTTTTTTCGTTGTTTCTTTGCATTATTTAACTTAATATTTTTGTTTAAATAATTGTGTTATTTTACTAATATACTTAATTATCTACATATAAGTTTTATTTCCCACTTCTTTCATTACTTTATTTTTATCTATTTTCATTCTGTAAAATTATTTACTTCATTTTATTCATTGGTTGATATCCTGTTGTATTTTGTTCTTCGCACAGATGAAGGCTAGAAATTCTGGCCGAAACTTTGGCAGTAATAAATAAGTTTTTAACTTTTTTGAGTTCTTCTCTGACCACTTATTTTTCTGAAGCAGTGATATCATGTAACAGACTCCTGAGTATGTTTATACCCACATGTGCAATAAAGAACGACTTTTTTTTGTGTGTGTTTAATAAGATGTAATAATTTTTTCAAACTTATTTCCAAGAATGTTAACAATTTTATATTAAGACAGTAATGAAACTTTATA
>NW_027111812.1:11151-12140 GCF_000696795.3 Halyomorpha halys
AGTAGCTATATGAAAGGTTAAGAATAAAAAAAAACATAAAAAAAAAATAAATTAAAAAAAAAATCATAATAAAATTAGATTACAGTGAAGTTAATTATCATTTCTCAACACAAACCAAATGCTATCGTTATGTTTATGGTTTAATGATATAACTTATAAAAAAAACTATTTCACAATAATACTATTTATATTTATGTACATATAGTTGACCGTAAAAATTTAAATATAAGAAGATGGTCACGGTTGCGGTCAAAAAAAGAACAAATAGTTTATAACCCCACTTTGTAGGGTTTCATCAGGGCTAAAAACGTACAACAAAAAAACTGAGAGTATTACAACAATAAGATACAAAGTTAATTTAAGCTAGGAAGACATAAAATTGTATCAATATAAAAAAACAATGATAAGAATAAAAAATAAGTAACAATGGCAAGAGTAAAATTCCTAAATTAGAAAATTATTTTAGTTATTATTATCATATTTCTGTATTTTTCTGTTATTCTTTTTATTTTTCGTCATATCTTTATGACTACTTCCTGTATACGCGACGTAGTTGAAATAGAAATTAGCCATTAAACGACTGGCTACCTCTTTCCGACTGCTCAACGCTTCCGCTTTATTGTCGCATCCTGTTCAACCTTTCGCTTTGAACAGGTAGGTGGTCCTGATTTGTTCTTTTCTCATTTATTATCATTTAATATCATTATTATTATTTTTATTTATATTTATTCTTTCAAGACGTTTATTTAATCTCTACTGTCTTCTTTTTTTTTTTTTTGTCCCCGAATTGTTTTTGTTTCATGTACGTCTCCTTTACTTTTTTAACTGTATATTTCACGTATTTAAAAAAAAAATACTCTTGCCATTGTTACTTATTTTTTATTCTTATCATTGTTTATTCAAGTTTATTTCATATTGATACTATTTTATGTCTTCCTTCCTTTTATTTATATGTAATTTCTTATCACTTTATTTTTACATAATATTTA